>NC_051076.1:15861691-16084087 GCF_004664715.2 Peromyscus leucopus
AGTTTCACCAGGGCCGGGAGCAGCCGGGCCCGCGGCGTGACCATCAGGCGAAGAGCACTATCCAGTCGGAGAGCGAGAGTGGGTGGCGGATGCCACCTGACAACCCAGAGAACCACCGAGGCCTGGACAAGCTAGACAGGGTGCAAACACAAGCCGAGCACCTCAAACAGTGTCAAGTGCAGCGTCTGCGCGAGCAGGAGAGGGTGCTGCAGAGTCTGCGGGACCTGAACCGGCTGCAGCTGCGGAAGAGGATGGAGGCGGCCTGTCTGAAGAGGCAACAGCACCTGGCAGAGAGCCAGAAGAAGGTTCAGGAAAGCAACCTGAGCTCACTCGTCAACTTCCAGGCACGCAAGGTTCTCATGGACTGCCAGGCCAAGGCGGAGGAACTCCTCAGGAAGCTGTCGCTGGAGCAGAGTTCCCAGCATCCCCCGGACATCCAAGAAAGTCTGGCTAAGGAGAGGCACCGGGAGCAGCAGGGGAAGGCAAAAAGGGAGGTAGAGCAGCCTCAGCGAGTGAGGTGGCGTGCGGAGGAGGCAGAGGAGCAGCGCCAGGTGAGCAAGCGGATCCTGGCCGAGCTGGCGGAGCAGAAGATCAGGCAGGCCAGGGGTCAGGCGCCCAAAACCACCAGCAACAGGGCGCAGCACCTGGAGGAGCTGAACATTCTGCGTGAAAAGAACCATCAGATCTTGAAGCTGAAAGCGGAGAAGGAGGAGAAGAGTCACATTGAGGGCATCAAGGAAGCCATCAAGAAGAAGGAACAAAGGGTCCAGCAGATGACCAGAGGGAAAGACCCCATCTTCCAGGAGTTCCAGAAGGTTTCCCCAGCCTCCAAGGCAGACCGCTGCTTTGACCACGTGGCATCAGAGACCCCGCTGCCCATGCACCAGCCCAGTGGAAACTACTGAGAAGCCAGGAGGAGGACGGCAACAACCCAGCCAGAGATGTCATCGTGCGATTCCGCTCTATAATCTGATTTTAACCGTGCATTGATTTTTAAAAAATATATAAAATAGCTGCAATTTCCTCCCATGAATTAGTTCATTGATTCACTTGGGTGGTATAGATGGGGTTGGGGAGAGAAAATGGGGGTGGGGGTCAGTTGTGTAAATTGCTTGGCTTTTGAGTTTCGAGGCGAAACAGAAAACATTCATTTGCCTTTCAAGGAATCTAGAAGCACACATGAGGCTGGAGTTAGAGGAGCCAGAAAAGAATGTACAATTGGCAGTGGCGCACACCTTTAATCCCAGCCCTCGGGAGGCAGAGACAGGCGGATCACTGTGAATTTGAGGCCAGCCTGGTCTACAGAGTGAGCTCCAGGACAGCCAGAGCTACACAAAGAAATCCTGTCTCAAAATACATATACATACATACACACATACAATGTACAATTGGGAATACTTTTATGACATGACTTGGTAAAATTTTGTCCTAATCTACAGCTTTAGAAAGATAAAATGTGGAGGGTGAGAGACCTGAGGAGTCGCCAGGGTAAAAAGCAAGGGTGGTCTAGGAGAATTTCTAAGCAACTAGATTTGGGAATCTTGTATATTCTAATCCTTTCTGAAGAGTCAGTGGTACACTTTTAAGCTTGAAAGCCTACAGTATAGAGACTTTTAACCTAGTGTTAGTTGCAAACCACGATCCTCTCTCTCTCTCTCTCTCTCTCTCTCTCTCTCTCTCTCTCTCTCGCTTTTCTCAGATCATTCCATGCAATTGATATTCTGTGATGAATGAATGTTTTTGTTTGTTTGGTTGGTTTTGTTTTTTGCCTTTTTGTTTTTGTTTGTTTTGTTGTGTGTGTGTGTGTGTGTGTGTGTGTGTGTGTGTGTGTGTGTTGCTTTGTTTTGTTTGGTAAATGGTTCCATAGTTCCTCCCAGACTGAGGAGTTCTTTGGACATCCTACTCATGGCACTAAATGTTTATGATCCACCAGGACTGTGTCTCAACTGTCCCACCACAGGCATGGTATCTAAGAGCTCAGTGAAACCCCGCCAGCACACACCTGTAATACCAGCACTATAGGCCAGCCTGGGCTGTGACATAGTAAGTTCCAGGACCAGCCTGGGCTACACAATGAGGCCTTGTCTCAAAGAGAAAAGAAATAAACCACTAGAATATATCTGGTCTTTCTTGGAGTAGGGGTGGAGGATGGAGGGATGGGGGGATGGGGGTAGGGGGGTGGTGGTGGTTGCTCAGCCTTACGCATCCAGGTTCTATTGGCATCTTTCTCTTCCCCTCTATTTCTCTGTCTCTTTTGAAGGAGGCACGTGATGTCATTCTGTCTACCCACATTGTGCCTAATTAGCTTAACTAGGCTCTAAATGAGTGACTAAACATGACTCAGTAATATGACTTTTTAAATATAAGGAGCTAGCAGCAATATAAATTAACCCATCCTGTCTCTCAGCTTCTACTGAAAAGCAATGTTTTCTTTAAAAAAAAAAAACAACCTTGATGTAAAGTTATTTTTGTTGTTATTGTATGTATGTGGGGGAGGGCACACATCCCACAGTGTCCATGTGGAGGTCAGAGGGCAACTTTACGTGGATTCCAGGGATTTGGCTCAGGTGGTCAGGCTTGCATCACTGAGTAGCGACGTCTTTACCGGCTGCATCATGTCACCAGCCCTGTTGCAGGATCTGTCTGAAACAAGGAAGGGAAAAGGTAAGAGGGTAAGTGTCATCAGAGGATTTTTGTCTTATTAGTAACTGTGCAACAGCATCAAATATAGCCAGACCAGTAATTTCGTACCGATGTCAGTGTGACATCCATTCTGTTTTTATAGTGGAAATCAGACCCTTGTCCCTGTCCTGTTTTCTTCCTCTGTCCTCCGTCCCCCACACCTGCTGCCCTTAAATAGGTCTGCTGTAGCACTCAGACATGCTCACAGAGACCCCTGCTCAAAAATGCAAGCACTCACAGATCAGGCCTCGGTTTCAGTATTACTATGTTCATGTCCAAGTTAATCCCATGTTCTAGCCATGGCAGTAGGCTATCTAGTGTTTAAGATCTTTCAGATCAGCCTTGACATGAATCTGGGGTTTCCTGTTAGTCTGATTCTTTGTCTATAAAATCAGAAGTAACTCATACTTCCCAGGCATTGCTGTGAGGGATAATTAGATGAAATCATCTATGCAAGGTGTTTGGCAAGGTAACCCAGAATCTAATATTCTGTAATTCAATACTGTGGCTCTTAATATTGGCACCTGCCAGTGTCCACCCCACCCCTTCGAGTTTAACGCCTTCTCTCCAGCTACTTCCTCCCACCATATCCCAATTGGTTCTTCCGGAGCACAGTAGCCATGCTCTGTAAGGGGCATCCATTTTGAAATTTAATCTTGGCTTCCTAACCAGACTACATGCTACCTGAGGCCAGGGCCAGGGCCTTATACTTCTTGATGCTCTTGTTTAAGGTTGTAGTCAGTACAGTGTCCAAGTAGAAGACATCAAGTGGATGTTTTCACTCCAAATCCTCTCCTGCATTGTCCTTTGCTCCAAGAAATAAATGCAGACTCATTCCCTTGTCTAACCTTTGTGGAAACTACCAGCCAAAATAATCTACACAAACTGGAGCTGACAGAGTGAAGGAGACTTTCCCATCTTTTAAGTACAACTAAAACCCCTAAATGTTTTGTGTGAGACAACTCTACAAACAGACAGACTGGCCCTAGACTTCAGCAGCCAAAATAAACCCACACGGGCCTGAGTTCCTTGAGTTCTCATTTTGTCTCGTATGTTCCAGATCTGTGAGTTGAAGAAATACTAAAATACGGACAGCAGTCCCAGCACAGCCTGGCGTCTCCAACCAAAGCCCCAGAACTACACAACTCCAGCTAAATTCCACGGGCAGGCTATGGCTTCACCTTTGCCCATGCTGGCAGAGACTGAGCAGGGGATGGTGTTCTTCCCTTACCAGGTTGTGATAAGGAGGCACCTTCCCTTGTCTTAGCAATGCCGTCAGTAACTGCACAGCAGCACCCGAACTACTCTATACATCTCAACTTTCCACTAAGTGGTATCACAGGAAGCCTGGAAGAGAGTAGAAACTTTCATTAGCATCCAGCAAAAACAAGACTGCACATCCCATCCCTCACCCATCCACCTTGCTATATGGGGAGCAAGGCGACCTCCTGCTTCTCCTGGTCTGCCACAGTATCAGTTGAAAGAGTGTAGAGGAGGCCCAGGGCTCCTGTACCCTCCCAGCAATAAGGAGGAGTAGCTCTACTCCCTTTGGTTGGCAATGGCTTTGTGGGAAAGTGGATTTTTACTCCTGCTCCTCAGTATGAGGCAATGGTATGTTTTATTTCCTGGGGTGATATCAGAGAAAGTCAGACGCAAAGGACATTTTAAATAAGGTCCAATGAGTCTTTTAACGGAACAATTTTCCAGGTTTTTATTGAAAATCAATCTACAAAGGACCAAGACTATCTCAAACTGAATGAGAAAGAATTCATATATGCCAAAAGAAATGTTGGAGTTATCCAAAACCCATTTATAAGCAGTTATAACAACAACAGCAACAAAAAAGCTTCCAAAAGTGATTTTTGAGCACACTTAAAATCGGCAAGAAAATCTCAGCAAAGCATAAAACGTATAGATAAGAATCAAGTGATAAAAATGCAAGTGGAAGGTGAACTTCACCAACCAAAACTCTCAGATGGCTCCATATGAGAAGGCCCTTTCTGTGCAAGCTTGGGGACCTGAGTTTGACCCCACAAGGTGGAAGAGAACCGATGTCACAAAGATCAAAAGATCAATGCCATGGCTTCATTGCAGAATGAAAGGAACGGAGAGAAGAAGCCGTGGCTGAGACAGAACAACAGAAAACCAGCAACTCTGAGCATAAGAGAGATTTGATTTTTGAAAATGAGAAGAGCCTCCTGCACTCACAGAAGTGTGATGGAAGAGCCAGCATTCATGGCCTGGGAGTCTCAGGAGGAATGCAAAAAAGGGACCAGCTTGGAAAAGCACTCAGGAAAATAATAGCCCCAAATATTTCAAAGTTAGTGAAGAAGTTGTGCAAAACTAGGGAGACAGAGACAGGAGGATTTCAGGGCTGGCCAGCCCCGCGGCATAGCCGAGTGATTGAGTCCCAGGTTCAGTGAGACACCCTGACCCATACAGAAGCTAAGAGCAATCCAAGAGGTACTCGGCATTAACCCTGGCCTTCGTGTGTGTGTGTGTGTGTGTGTGTGTGTGTGTGTGTGTGTGTGTGTGTGTGCATATAAGCATGTATGCACACATGCACCCTATACACACCCACAAGAAGCCCCAAGATCCAAGTTCTTGTTGTCTACAAGAAACATACCCCACTGGCAAAGACACACCCAGACTGTGAGTGGAAGAATGGAAATCAATACACCAAATAATGGGAGCCAGGAACAAGCAAAAATAGCCACACTTAGCATTTAATGGAGCAGACTTCAAGTCAAAATTAGAAGAGATTAAAAAAAATAGTCACTACAAGATTACTAATGGAAACCATCCATCAGAAAGATATAACGATTGTAAAGACGTATGAGCCAAATACCGGAGCATCCATTTCATAAAAAAACACATTGCACATAAAGGTTCAGAAGTATCTAGACACAAAATTGTGGTTAGTTCTAATACCCCATTCTCATCAACAGATAAGACATCCAGACTAAAAGACACCTCTGAAAGTGCCCCCACAGACCATATGGACAAGAGATACCCACAAAACACTTCTCATTCAATATACCCAGCAGCCCATGGAATTAACTCTAAAATAATACTTTAGGTTATAAAGCAAAACATATGATACCAAAGCTAAAATGATTTCTTAGTCTTTTTACATCATCATGGAATAAAGGTGGTGAATCAACAGAAACAGGAACTTACAGGCACTATACAAACACATACAGAGTGAGCAATGTGCTCTTGATCTGTAATGAGTGGTAAGAGTGAAGGAGTGATAGTCTTCTAACAGAAGTTCAGGGTGGAGAGAGTCCCTGCTGAATTTCACCAGACCTTGTAAGAATAGAGGCTCAAAGTATGTACTGAGTTAAGACTCAGTTGAGTAATAAGGCAAGAATCATAAAATGGACACAAATAGGAAAGGATGAAGTAAAATTGCCCCTTTTCAGATGGTACGATCCTATAAGAACCCCAAAGATTCCACCAGAAAAAATCTTAGATCTGCTGAGCACATTTAACGAAGTAGCAGGATATAAAAATCAGGACTGGAGAGATGGGTCAGCTGTTAAAGGCTCACAACCAAAATCATAAAAATCAGTAGCTTTCCTGTATATAAATAATGAATTTACTGAGAAAGAAATCAAGAAAAAAAATACTGATTCACAACAATCTCAAAAAAAAAGAAAGGGAATAAAAAATATAACCAAGGACAAGAAAGACTCTGCAATGAAAATACTGGAGAAAAAGTATTCTGGAAGGTGGGAAGATGAGGGATGGCGGTGTTTCGGTGAGAGAGCTACAGATTCACTGCAATCTACATCCAAATCCCAATAACATTCTTCAAAGAACTGGAAAAACTCCGTGAAGTTCATATGGAAGACCAAAAATAACTAAAGAAAAGTGATGCTGACTATCATCATATCTGATCTGAAATTTTACTACAGAGTCATAGTAACAAAAACAGACAGGTAGACCAGTGGAAGAGAAGACATAGAAATTAGCACATGAGCACAGTCATCAGCTTTTTAACAAAAGTGCCCAAGGTGTCGAGAAAATACCTCTTCAACAACTGCCAGGGGGTGGGGGTGGGTACTGGATATGCACATATAGTACAATAAAATTAGAGCCCTACCTTTCACCCTGTACAAAAATCATTTCAAAATGGGTCAAAGGCCTTCATATAAGACTCAAAACTCTGAAGCTTCTAGAGAAAACCACAAGTGATACAGCTCAAGATACAGGTGTCGGCAAGGACTTTTGTAAAGGGCTCCGATAGCTCAGAAAAGAATGGGAGAAGACAAACGGCACAGTAAGAAAACGAAGCCACCAACAGAGTGAAATTTTCCCTACAAAATGGGAACATCTGGCTAGCTATACTGCTGATTGGTGATTAATATTAATAACATATAGAGAACTTTCTTAAAAACTTACCCATACCAGCTGGTGGCAGTTCTGCATGTCTTTAATCCCAGCACTCTCAAGGCAGAGCCAGGCAGATCTCTGTGAGTTTGAGGCCAGCCTGGTCTACAAAATGAGATCCAGGATAGGCACCAAAACTACACAGAGAAACCCTGTCTTGAACAACAAAAACAAAAACAAACCTCACCCATGCCAAATCTTCCAGTCCATAATGAACAATGAATGGCTTTCAAAAGGAGAAATATAAATGGCCAGTACATCTGTGAAAAAAATTCAATATCCTTAGCCATCAGGAATTAAATAAGAAGTTGAAAAAACACCAGGGTTGGGTCTCCTCCCAGTCATACCAGTTGTCATCCATCCATCACATGACAGAATGTTGTCAGGCCCAACCTCGCACAATTCTTGTACTGATAACACAACGTCTGCAAGCTCACGGGTGCACTAGCCTTGTCGTGTCAGACAAGGACACGACAGCCTTTCACAGTGCTCCTGCCCTGCTCTGGCTCTTCCACCTCCTCTTCCATAACATTCCCCGAACCTTAGAGGGAATGGCATGGATGTTTCCTTTAGGGCTGAGCACTCAACAGTCATGTGACTGTTCTCGGCACTCGGACCATTTATAAGTTTCTGCACTGCCCACTGCCCACTGCAGAAAGAGGCTCCTGTATGAAGGCTGAAGTCAAAATCAATCTATAGGCATAAACATAAAAATTTAGAAGACAGTTTAATAATGCATCCATACAGTGAAACAGTAGTACTAAGTTTTCCTCTTAGCATCTACAATCTCACTAGTTATGGGCTTTTAACTAGGCTTACATGGCAAGGCATGACTTCCCTACTGCGGAAGTGGTCTAAAATCCAATCAGAAAGTAGTTCCTTACTCCCAGGTCTTAGCTCTCTATTGCTATGACAGAACACATGAAGAGGAGAAACTTAGGGAGGAAAAGATTTATTTCATTTTACATGTTCATATTTCAGTCCATCATTGAAGAAAGTCAGGACAGAAGAAATCAAGGCAGGAACCTCAAGGCAGGAACTGAAGCAGAAGTCACAGAGGAGTGCTGCTTACTGGCTTGCTCCTCATGGCTTTCTCAGTCTACTTTCTTATACCATTCAGGATAATGGGCCCAGAGGCAGCACCTTCCCCAGTGGGCTGGTGCAATGGGATGTCTTTCTGTGAGCTGCGAATATGTGTTGTTCTGATTGTTTGATAAATAAAGCTGTTTGGCCAATGGCAAGGCAGAATAAAATTAGGAGGTACATTCAGACTGAAGAGACAGAGGAAGAAAAGGGTGAAGGGAGACACTGTGAGCTGCCACCAGGAGAAACAAGATGTGAAGGTACAAGTAAGCCACGAAGTCATGTGACATTGCCTAGATTAATAGAAATGGGCTGAGTTTTTGTAAGAGGTAGCTAGTGAGAAGACTGAGCCATTAGGCCATACAGTTTGTAATTAATATGAGCCTCTGTGTGTTTACTTGGGACCGAGCCGCTGTGGGACCAGGTGGGATACAGGAAAACTTCCAGCTATATTTGGCACCCAGACATAGCAACAAGAATTTCCACCCCAAACCTGAGAAAACTTTTAAAAAAGATTCTAAAATGGAGCTAAAAACAGCTTCCTAGTTGTGTCTCTCAGGCCAGCTGTGATACAGAGATGCCGCCTTGTCATTGCAGGCTTGACCTACAGCAGATCACCGCTGCAGTACACAGAGGTGTCTCAAAGCTGTGCCATGCACTGCATGGTGGATTTAGCTTTTGCTAGTATAGACCAAAAAAAAAAAAAAAAAAAAAAAGGCTTCTGGGCTACATGCGACTGGATGGAGGCATAGACCCACTGCTTCCCAGAGTCAGCAGAGAGCATGGTTCTCAGAGCTGGTGGTAAACGTACTTCCACCACATTGGGAAGCTGGGTGGGGGGTGGAGTCAATAGCCAAAGTCACCACAAAGCTTAGCAATTTAAAATCTCTCCTGGTCAAAGAAGGATTATAGATTCACAATAAGACAGATTCAGATGGAATAAAACTCTAAACAGTTTACAGTGTGTGTAAAATGCACATAGGCTTGGAAGAGAGAGGAAAAAGAGCATAGGCAGTTATATAATGAAGTAGTTTTAAAAAATAAAGTCTTTAAAGAGACAGTAAAAGCAATATAAAAGTTAAGCCATGTAAAGGTGAAAATTACACAGAGTCTGAATTGTGTTGTCTTTGAGATTTTTAACTGGAGAGAGACAGAGATATTTGATTGTAAAGGCTGCTGAGTTAAACATATATATATATATATGGGTCTAAGGATATGTTGCTTTGGAAAGGAGGCTCTACTTTTGTTTCCACAGGAAGCAAGAGGCTGTGGATTTGTTCCAAGGTAAGATGGATCAGATTTGATCAAGTGAGACCTCCTGAACCTTGAAGATGGTATCTATCTATCAACGAAGGTTATAGCCAGTCTTCCCAGGACTTGACCATTATCTCGAATTTTCTCAGGATCTTCATAAGATTGCCAGCACCCCTAATCAGCAGGAAATAGTATGAAAAACTACACCCAAGTTCCCAAAATATTGTTTATAAATATTTATTTTTATTTGAAGGGGGTTGATTATAAATGCAATTTCTTTCTAAAGAAGAAAAGGGGATATAGATACAATAGGATAAAAGGGTAGATTATTGAATCTACTTTTAAAGAGCAACAATTTATTTGAAATGTTTTACATTGCTATGGATTTTTGTTTATTGATACAAATTTAAAGTTATTTTGTTATAATATATATATATATATTTCTACTCTTGTTTTTTTTTTTTTTTTTTTTTTTTTTTTTAGACAGGGTTTCTCTGTGTAGTTTGCGCTTTCCTGAACTCATTGGTAGCCAGGCTGGCTTGAACTCACGGAGATCGCTGGCTCTGCCTCCCGAGTGCTGGGATTAAAGGCGTGCGCCACCACCGTCCGGCTCTACTCTTGTTTAAGGTATTATGTTTATGTAACATTTCTAAAATTGTAATATATAATTAAAAATACAGAATAATTAGTCATCTATGATAATCAAACTTACAATCATGTTAGTTAAGTTTTCTAGATATACATAGATATATTTCAATTAGGTAGATAATCTTCAAACACTTCAAAGACCTACAGACTACGGCATTTAAAATGTTTTGAAAACAGACTTTTCTGGACAATGAGACATGTCTGCTCTAAGGAGTTGTCCACAGGTAATCTGACAAAGGCATTTTCTCAGTTGAGGTTCCTCTTCTCAGATGACTCTAACTTGTGACAAGATGACAAAACTAGCCAGGACACCCCATAACAGTCCTGCCCCTCTTGTACCAGTGGACACATTTTTGCCTAGCAGGGATTGTAGCGCTCAAGGTTCAGAGTTGGGTAAGACAATTTATGACTTTCTCCCTCGGCAGCCTGCATAGCACCAGCACCATGAAAGCTAGCCAACAGTGAGAGAGCTTCCAGTTCTGCTCTAGCTTAACATCTCTATATGCTGTATCCAGGGAATAAGGTGTCTTCAGCAACAGAGTTCCGGTGGGCAACCAAGAGCAGTGGCAATAGCCTGTACTGTTTTGGGGGGTGTCAGGAGCCCTTCTGAACAACAACTCATAAGGAGGTATCCCATACCTGGAATTTCATTTAATAAACTATTACTTCTGGGGGCCACATTCAGGTCTAGCTTTAAATACACACAAACAAAACTACTCGGCAACTGACATTATACCAACAGTGGATGCCTCAATGCTTACCCCAAACCAGACACAAGGTAAAGATGTCCATTTTCACCACTCTTATGCACCACAGTGCTGAAAGGAAAAAAATGAAAATTAAAGGCATACAGATAGAAGGGAAGAAGAAATAAGTCTGCCCCTCAGTTTGATAGAAATCTGATCGTTTATGAGAGTCTACATAAATGTTCAAGTACTAGGAAGTCACCATGTTAGGATAAAGATTGATGTGTAAAGATTGGCAGTAGTTCTACATAAACCAATGAAATGCACATCACTGAAATTTATGATGCACTGTTGTTTACAACTACCTAAAAATGAGAAATACCCAGAAGTATACACTAACTCTCCAAGAATGGAGCTTGTGTGAAAACTCCAAGAAAACAAGGCAAAAGTCTTGTGATCTCTGTTCCTTCTAAACATGCATTTGTTCTTACAATGTGTTTTTGTGACCCTTCCAGGTACAGTCAATAGAAGTGAGTTTACTTCAGATTGCCCATTATCTTACTTTCATTATTTAAAAAAAAAAATGTTTCTAAGCATGCAGGTGCTTGAGTTTGTCTGCAGCTTGAAGTCATACGAACTTTGCACCTGTGACTTTGCTTATCCCTCAGAATACAAATTGGTGCTACAAATAAAGTTGGCTACCGCGTGAGACTTCAGACTGCCTCATTTTTTAGACTCCACTCTCCCAGTCCATGCTGACGTGACATAACAAAACACGTATAAAACTTGTTTGCTGAACATGAAAAGCTGATGAAATAAATCACAGAAGTAAGTACACGATGAGACCCTATCAAAAGGCTCAATACAGCTGTGCCTTGTTTGCATTTCCTGTTGCTGTGATAAAATTCTCTGACAAAATTAATTTAGGAGATTAAGGGTTTGTTTTAGCTCACAGTTCTGGGCTGCAGTCCATTACCATAGGGAAGCAAGGTAGCAGAAACTTAAGAGTAAGGGTGGCTTAAGCTCAGTGGCTGTGGATATTGTTCTATATAAATAAAACACTGATGGCCAGTGACCAGCAGGAAGTAGGTGACAAGGAGAGAAGAGAATTCTGGAAGCGGAAGGCTGAGGGGGAGACACTGCAGCCACGCAGACAAGCAGCATGTGAAGACTCGGTAAGCACACACTGCAAGTATAGATTTATAAAAATGGTTAATTTAAGATAAAAGAACAGTAGCAATAAGCTGCCACGCATACAGTTTATAATAATATAAGCATCTGAGTGATTATTTTATAAGTGGATTGTGGACTCGCTTGGGAACCTGGAGAGAAGCCCTCCAGCAACACTTACATACTTCAAGATAGCTTGTCAAAGGAATGGTGCCACACACATTCTTCCTACCCGTAATCAAGACAATTCCTCATAGACATGCCAACAAGCAATCTGATCTAGACAATCTCCTTGAGACTGTCTTCTGAGCTGATTCTAGATGATGTCAGCTTGACAATTAGAACTAACCATCCCTCAATGTCAGTTCTCCATGAAGTAACATACAGATTTACTGAAATTCTTGTCAAAATCCCAACAAGATTTTTTGTAGGTACAGACAAGATATTTCTAAAATTAATCAAGTTGGTTCAGATCAGAAACATCCTCTCTACTGCCTACCTTTCATAGTACTGGAAGATGCTGTGTAGGCTGCTGGAGGGAAAGTGATCAACAGTCTTATGCAGCCATGTACCCTGTGAACTGCAATAATGACCAGTATGGCAAGATATGTTCATGGGTGTAATAGTGGTACCAATGTTATAGGGGGTAGGGTAACCAATTGATTTCTGATTAGATTTAAGGCCTGATCCACAGGAGAAAACACATCGGTGCTGTGAATCTGGCCAACAGCACATGGCTGGGGAGCTCATAGGTGAACTACTATTACTTTGCTAATGGACATAGTATTAGATTGTCTTCTAAATTCATATCACTCTACTCATAGATTAGTGCAGCCCTCAGACCTCATCAGAAAAGTATCTTTGTGGAGTAGGGTAGATGGGAGTTAATGTAGAAACTCACAACCAGTCAAAATAAAGAGAAGACATGTCGGTGGAGGGCTCAGCTGCAAATGTTGCATCTGTCTCATTCCCCCTTCCCAAGACTCGTGGACTACAGTGTAAAAGGGAGTCAGAAAGCTTCTAAGAGTCAGAGGACCAGAGCAGAACAGTGTCTTCTGGATGGGACAGGACTGCTGTATTCATGAACTCACAGCCACTGTGCCTGTTTAAGATCTGCACAAGATCAAGCCAGTCAACACTCTAGCATGGCATGGAAGGGGTTTATGAGTCCTTGACCCTTAGTGAGGAACAATGGAAAGCTGATGACTTCTTGATGAGAGAGTCGGTTTTCTTTAAGGGTGTGGCTTCTAGTACAGTGACCATGATCCAGTGGACGGCACCACACTTGGGAATATTTGGGCAGCACAAATTGCAGTAAATGGTTAATAAGAAGAAGACATAAAACTGGGGTCAGTTGGAGGTGGGGTGTATCGGGACGGAATTAGGGGGAGAATGGGAGCGAATATGATCCCATTACACTATATATAAAATTCTGAAAGAATTTATTTAAAAAAAAAAACTTCAAAAGAAGCCACACTAAGATCATATAATTTGTCAAACAACGTAACTAAAATAAGACACAGTGTCAGCATCAAATACTGGTGAAGAAGCTGAGACACGGGCCACTCACACGCTGCTGGTGGGAATGTAAAATGAGTGAATCACTCTGAAGATAAAGTGGCATTTTCTTCAAAAACCAAGAATGCAGCCACCACACTATGCTCCCTAGGAACACCACCTCACCATGCTCCCCAGGAACACCACCTCACCACGCTCCCTAGCAACACCACCTCACCACCCCCCCCCCCCCCTCCCCAGAACACCACCTCACCACGCTCCCCAGCAATACCACCTCACCATGCTCCCCAGGAACACCACCTCACCATGCTCCCCAGCAACACCACCTCACCATGCTCCCCAGGAACACCACCTCACCATGCTCTCCAGCCACTGCATGGTAGAACAGTTGTCAGAAAGAAAACTCTCTATACATCTGAAAGCCTCTAGAGGAATATTTGTAATAACTTCAATTGCAATAGCCCCAAACAGGTCAACCCAGCTCTTTTCCAGTTGCTGGTTAAATGAACTGTGGTAGGACCAAAAAGGGCTTGCCAGAACTCATCAATGAAAAGTAGCCAACACACAACAAGATAGATGAGTCTGAAAGAACCAGGCTGAGCGGAAAAAAGCCAGTCTGTAGGGGCTACACAGTATGTGGTGCCACCGCAGGAGCATGGCCAAAGTGACAGGACTTCAGAAATGGAGACACAATTAGGAGTTCCAAGGACCAAGATGGGATAGAGACAGGAAGACACACAGGTAGCATGAAATTGAGACACGAGGGAGGGATGCCTCAGGAAGTAGAGGCGCTCTGAATCTTGACTGTATAATTGTTGGTATTCTACATGTGATTTGTACCATGTAGAAGAAGTTAACGTGGGGGACTGTAGGACATGGTCAAGAGCTCACTGAAGTATTCCTGAAGACACAGAATGAAGACCTGGAGCGATGGTTCAGCAGAGGAGAGTGATTCCTGTTCTCCCAGAGGATCCAAGTTTAGTTCTCAGCACCACACCTAGTGCTTACAACCTGGTGTAACTCCATCTCCAGGGCCTCCAGGGTCTCCAGGGTCTTTGGCTCCCTCTTCTGGGCCCCACTGGCACCTATATGCTCATGATTTCATGTGTGCATACACAAGCATGTGTGCACACACGTGAACACACATATGCATACATTTAAAAAAATCTATGAAACTGAAATGATCTCAAAATAATAATTAGAGGAATAAAATAAAACTGAAATTTTCATGCTTTGCATGTTGTGGGGAGGACCTTAACTGCAAAAAAAAAAAGAAAAGAAAAAAGAGCTAGACTTAGAATAATGTTATCAACACAAAAAAGCCATGCCTTGCTAAGACCTCAAACAATAGTCTTTGCTATTAACTGAAATGGAATAACAGAATCTAAGTTTCTTAATAATATTTAGACCAGTGGAATGTGACCTAGGAAAAGTGAGCTTGGTGAAAATAGTTGTTACCAAGTAAAGTCCCCAATAACAGAGTCTGTAATCAGTCATGTTGACTATTGCCCAAAGCCCTGATCAATAAATGCAATTGATCTCAACATAAGGAATCTTTTGTTAATTAAATGCAAAACAAACAAAAACAAAACCAGAAAATTTGCAAGCAGCAACTTGGTCATTTAGAAAGCTGATTGCAAAACTGAATTGGCTTGAATGAGTTGTGTTGAGAAAAAAAATCTCAATTAAAATGTAGTAACCTTGTTTTGGGGACTTAAACATTTGCATGTAAGTTTATATCAGATTCAAATGAATGGGGTTGGTGTATCCTAGCCTCTAATAGCCAAGTCTTATCAAAGGCTTGGTATGTCCAGGCATTTGTCTGTTTAGCTTTTCTATGGCATGTGCATTATGGTCTTTCATAGATAAGGGACAGCAGCATAGAAGTCAGGTTGGACAGAACTTTTTTGTTATTTCTTTAGGTGGTAGAGATGAGATTTGAACCCAGTTCTTTTGAACCCTGCATCCATTTTTGCATCTTGCTTAGCCTTTTTTTTTTTTTAATCAACTTAGGGTTAGGATACTGGCTCTGAAACGAAACTGCCTTCGGTCAAAGTGAAGTTTTAACTCCCAAACCCAGTGAGTGATCTTGGGCAAGGTTCTTAACCCACCTGAGAGGAGTAATCTCCATTGTTAATTCGACTTCATTTAGAACCACTCAGGAAGCATGTGGGTGCTTCCACAGAGGTAATTCATGTACCCTGGTGTAGGCAGCGGTGGGGCTCGTGCCCTGAACTAAGTCAAAGGGGAAAGGCAGAAAGCTACCCAGCACCAACACTCATCTTCCTCTGCTTCTTGACTACAGACCCCACATGCTCCTGCCACCTGCCCGCAATGCCTCAATCATGAGGTACTTTCTCAATCTGGGAGCCCAAAGGAACCTTCCCTTCCTTCCTTCCTTCCTTCCTTCCCTCCTTCCTTCCTCCTTCCTTCCTTCCTTCCTTCCTTCCTTCCTCCTCCCTCCCTCACTCACTCACTCACTCCTCACTCACTCCCCCTCCCTCCCTCCCCCCTCCCTCCCTCTCCCCTCCCTCCTCCCTCTCCCCTCCTCCCCTTCCCTTCCTTCCTCCCTTTCTTTCTTCTATGTATCAGCTTCTTCACACAATCAGAGGACATAAGCACACAATTTTTAGGGTTGTGATGTTTAAACAGGTGAACATGTGAAAGGAATGTAGAGCATGATGGGGATCTGTGCTAGTTTTTATTTTGAAATATTCCTTTGAGTCTGATGCTGGCCAAATTTTAACAGTTAAAATCTGATTTGGGGACCAGGGATGTAGCTTAGCGGTCAAGAACTTGCCTAGCATGTGTAAGGCAAAGATTTCAACTAATAGCATTGCAGTGTGTGTGTGTGTGTGTGTGTGTGTGTGTGTGTGTGTGTGATCTGTAAGCACAGCAGAATTTGGGAAAGATGAATAACCTAACACTTCTCACATATTGGAATACACGTGCCTTTTACACTAGAACTTTAAAGACTGAAATGACTCTTAATTCAACTTAAAGTGATAGTTTCAGTTTTGAAGAAGAGATTTGGCTTTCAGTTTGTGATATGTTTCACTTTCGACTGTACTGAGTCAGTTCAACATCAAGCCTGGTGTGGTGGTATCGTGTTCCCCAAAATATTGTGTACCTTAATAAACTATCTGGGGTCAGAGAACAGAAAAGCCACTAGATACTTAGGATAGGCAGTGATAGCACACGTCTTTAATCCTAGCATTTCAGAGTCAGAAATCCCTCTGGATCTCTGTGAGTTCAAGGCCACATTGGAAACAGCCAGACATGGTGACACACGCCTTTAATCCCAAGAAGTGAGCCTTTAATTCTAGGGAGTGATGGTAGAAAGCAGAAAGGTATATAAGGCGTGAGGACCAGAAACTAGCAGCATTTGGCCTGGTTAAGCTTTCAGGCTTTGGAGCAGCAGTTCAGCTGAGATTCATTCAGATGAGGACTCAGAGTCCTCCAGTCTGAGGAGACAAGACCAGCTGAGGATCTGGCGAGGTGAGGTTAGCTGTGGCTTGTTCTGTATCTCTGATCTTCCAGCTTCATCCCAATACCTGGCTCACAGATTTGATTTTATTAATAAGAACTTTTAAGATTCCTTCTACAGACTTACTGGTGTTCTCACAGACATTCAGACTCTGCTGCGGTCCTTCATGGTGGGGAGAGGCATGGTGATTTTGCCTCTTAAGATTCTTTCCGTAGAAGAGGTGGGGATATAAACAATACCAATCCTCCCTTCGTAAGGCCTCAATGACAAACTACGGTTTAATTCCACTGAACTTCACCCTGGGAAACCAGCGAGTTTATTGGGGTTGTTTTCGGAGCGTGGCAAGGGTTACACTAACAGGAGCATGGGTGACCCCACAGCAGCCACACTGACAAGTCTTCACCCAGCATGGACAGTGGCCTCCCCAAGGCTGCATAGGTGAAGTCTCCTTCCCTTAGTTTCCCCTACCCTACGTACTCTAGGTCCTCCCTCAGGATAAATTGCACACAAACGGGGTAGGGGAGAGGAGGCTGGATACTCAAGTGAGGTCCAGAAACCCTCCTGCCTCCTCCTTCTAGGAGGGAGTGTCATCATGCACTTTATAAAACAGTCAAGGCTGGCCTGAAGATGGAGATTGTGCTGTAGGTACTGGTCCATCCCGGATATAATCAGAGGCAGAACTTGCCTCCTTTTGTGTATATTGCATAATCAAGTCTTCCAACAACAGGCTTTTAGAATTATTTTTGAGACATCAAGCCTTTGCCAGTGGATTTTTGTCTTTTAAAAAAAAAATTCAGAGAGCGCTGGGTATTTTCCAATTTTATGTCTGGTTAAAACCAGAACCATTTCTCTTTTAATAGCTCTTGAAACAGAATAGTTCTATTTCCAGATAATTTCCCTGTGTTTCAAAAAGAGTTATTGTTTCACTTTGATATGACAGATGTTCAGACTCAAAGGAGCTGGTGGGTCAGGGATGTACCGGCAAGTTGATATTTTTGAGGTGATGCAGAGGTGAATTAATTGTCTAAAAATCAGAGGACCCACTCCAAAAACTTCTGAATCTTATTTCTCCCATTGGTGTAACTGTCATCTGTACTGGGTGAGTGATGCTAATTCCTACAACTCCCAAGTCTTTCACTGCCTTGCAGGTGACATTTGGATGGGGGACTTAGGTCCCGGTGGTGTCACATTCCTCCTCCAGCAGTGTGGATGTACCTGTGGCCAGTGACTTACCTTCAGAGTCATGTCATGAATAGCTCAGCTCAGAATCAAATATTAATCAGACCTTAATACAGGCCATTTCCTTGTAGTAGGGGAGATGGCCACCAAAAGCTTTAGGCTTTTATGCATATCATTTGTAACCCAAACGAAGACTTCCATGCCTTCACTATGGAAAAGTTCAGAAAAGACTTGGATTTTTGCAAATGTGGGTCATTAGCACTCCAGGCACAGGACTGTAACTGTCCCAGCCTTGACACTGGGCCTTCTGGGATTCTCATCAGAATGGTGTAGCGTTGGGAAGAGTATTTAAGGGATGTTAAATCGGCTGAGAGATACTAGACAAACTTCAGGCCCATGAACTAGCCATAGAACAGTGGTAACAAAAAAAGTGCATTCCTCAAACAATATCTAGCATCAGTTTAGAACCGACTTGGAGAAATGAAGTGTTTTCCTTTTTTCTTGGACTCCCATACTTCCCCCCTCCCACTTCGCTAATGTGAAAACATGTCCAGACTCCAACTTCTGACAGTGCAGATGACAATGTATCTCCCTTCGGAACAGTTTCTTCATTCATTAACTATACTGCTGGCACTACAGATCTTAGGAAAGCTTCCCAGGGAACACCTGAGTCTGGAAATGTAAGGGCAGAATTCTCTGAGAATAATTCCAGATAATAACACAGCAAAAGGCAGAAGTTGATGCTGAAATTCCCAGGTGAACAGAGGCCCTGGGAAGAGATGCCCAAGTCCAGGCTTACAGAATCAAACACAGATCCATTCTGGAGACAGCAACCCTAGAATAAGCTCTCAGATTTTCAACAGATTGAGTCAACTATGAACTCACAAGTCTGTTAATGAAAAGGTCATGAGTGATAGAGACCAAATGGATGAGGACTCATCCTAGTTTGAAATATCAGAATTATCAAATCAGAATAGAGAAAATCCAACATAAAAGGAAAAAGATGGAGACATATAAAAAGTAGGTTTTAAAAATATAGAAAAATAAAAGCAAATATATTTTTTTTGCTATTAGACATACCTGGAGGGCAGGGTGAATAGTATATTAGACACAATTGAAGAGAGCATTAGTGAATGGGAAGACAGATCTGAGGAACATGAAGAATTCCTCTGAATAGAACCTGGAGAAACAAGATATAAAGTGAGCAGACCAGGTCAATACATAAGGAAAATAAAGAGAGATGTTGAAATAGCCAATCAGAGTCCAGAATGGGGAATAGAGAAAATGGAGGAGAAGGAAAATTAAAAGATCATTTTCAAGAACTTTGGAAAGGTGTATGCAGTGGCATGTTAAATACAACAGTCTCCAAACACTACAAGGGAAGTAAACCTAAGTCTAGAAGGGCTGAGGAGTGTCAGTTAGTAGAGTGCTTGACTAACATGCACAAAGTTCTGGATTCAAAACTCAGTGCCACATTAGCCAGGTGTGGTGGTACACATCTGTAACCCCAGCACTTGGGAGGTGGAGGCAATAAGATCTGAAGTTCGAGGTAAATCTTGCTACACAGTGAGTTTGAGGCTGAACTACATTAGACTCTAAAGAGGCAGAGAGAGAGGGGGAGAGAGAGAGAGGAAGGGAGGAGAATGAGAAAGAGAGAAGATGAAGGAGTAGAAGGGAGGGAGAGAAGGAGAGGGTGGGAGGAAGTGAGGGAAGGGAAGGTATAACATGTTGAACACTACAAATGGACAGAAGAGGGTAAAGTGTTATAGAAGAAAATGCATCACTTACCAAGAAAACAATTTCCCTGGAAGCAACTTTCTCAGCAGAAAGTCAGAACCAAGGAGACAGCAGAGCATTACTCTCTCAAAGCCAAGAGAAAATAACAGCCATTCTACAACTGTCCACCCAGCAAAAACAGCTTCACCTGGGAGAGGGAAATAAAAACATTTTCAGGGAAACACAGACAGCAGTTCTAAAAGGATAAAGAAAAATGGTCGTGGGGGTAGGGGAAATGTCTGCAACTCATGAAAATCAGGTAAATATTAACAACCTTGTCTACAGAAAAGTTCAGATCTAATTTCCAGGTCTACTTTATGAAAATAAAAATGTTTAAAGGGAAAACCAAACAAAATGACAGTAGGATGAAAGTTGGGAGAAGAACGAGTTGTTGCTTAGCAGAGCGCTGGGGAACGAATGTTAAAGTATAATCAGTTTGTGTGTAACCTTTGAAGGGGAGCCATGAAACCAAAGAAATAAAATTCAATGTAACTTCCAAATAAGTAGAAGAAATAGCAAAAATGCAAAGTTTAATAGCCAAGGAGAAAAAAAAATAAAGTTGTTTTTTTTATGGGATAATATGCCAAAAATAGTACATGCTACAAAGGAAAAGAGAGCTGTCAGTCACAGCAGTAAATGAAAAAGGACTCTCAGATAATAGGCAGAGATGGCCACACTAGGTATTTTTAAAATTCAGTGATATGCTATTCACAGGGGACGCATTTAGACCAGGAACTGAAGCAAGTACGCGATGCACAAAGCAAACATTAGCCCAGAGAACGCGAGTCTTTACTGTCAGGACAAATAGACTAACACAGAAAAGCATCACATAGATGGGACAGACCACTACTGAATAACCAAATGTTCCATTCATCTAGAAAATAAGGCAATCCTGAAGGCCTTACATCCCCATAAAGCAAAACTGATAGAACCCACAGGGAAATTAACCTCACTGCCAGAGTTTAACGTTCAAAGGTCCTCTTTGATGACAGGCGAGGTATCCAGAACATAAAAAGTGTGATTAGCAAGTGTGGTTTATCGGACATGTATAGATTCAGCAATGGGCTATTTACAGAAATTGACTAAAGACTAGTCCTAAGAGAAGTGCTCAAATCTGCAATCGTCCAGTATCATATAAATCAGTGCTCTCCTTACAATGTAAATAATTTGGAACTCAAGACAATATGCCTAGATTTTAAAATATTTTAAGTTCTTTGCAAATGAAAAAAGATTTCACAGTAGAAATGTGAAAATATTTAGGACTGAACAATAACAAATATACCACATGCTGAGGTGCACAGCTTGGAATAGAAACGATTATATGAGAGAAACAGAGAGAGCCAAATATTTATTAACACAGGAGAAGAAAAGCTGAACATCAGCGCGCTAAGCACTCAATTTAAGAAATTAGAAAAATGATGGAATAAATTCATGAGAGTAGGAAAAAGATAACCATAAACACAGAAATTAATAAAATGAGAAACTCAGCATAATAAAAGTGATTAATGAATCCAAACATTCAGTCTTTGACACACAGGTAGGTACAGTACACTCTATCAGGAATGTTCAGGAAAGATTCACAAATAATACTAAGAGTGAAAACAGGGATATGATGAGAGATCCATCAGGGAGTGAGAAGACAAGAGTGTGCCATAACAAGTACATGCCAAACCATGCACGAACAGCTTAAGCTTAGAAGAAATGAAGACATCCCTTGAGTTTACTTATTTATTTTGTGTTGCATGTGTGGAGGTCAGAGGACAACTTGAGGTCCAGGAATAGAACTTGGGTTATTAGGCTTAGCAGCAGCAAGCGACTGAGCTCCCTTGCCAGCTCCAGCCTCCCTTAAAAAATAACAAACTCATTTTTTTTACAAAATGCAAATAGCCCATAACCATTTAAACAAGTGGATCGATTGTTTAATTTTCTCCCAAACAGAATCACCACGCACAGAGGAGTTTATAGGTAGTAAGTTAATCTAAGCATTCAAAGGCTACATCCGAATCATACGCAAACTCTTTGAGGGAAAATAAATGAAAAAGAATACTTTGAAACTCTGAGCTGTGTACTTTATACTCTCTATCTGACGCTTCGCCTAATGCTCAGACCATTTGTGAGTAGCAGCTAAATACTCAAAAGCAAAGTACACAATAAGAAAAAAAAAAAAAAAAAAAAAAAAAAAAAAAAAAAAAAAAAAAAAAAAAAAAACCATAATGAAGTCTTCATTCATGAATGCAAAGGCAATAATGCTACACAAACATCAGCAAAGTAAATCCTGTTCTTAATGAAAAAAGATAATACTGTGCCTCTAAGCTGAGTTTATTCCAAGAATATAAGGCTTAACTTTAGAAAATCTGTAATTATCATTCAGTCCATTAGCATATTAAAAGAACAAAAGCAATATGGTTATTTCAATGGAAGAAACACATTCGATGAAATTCAAAATGCCTATTTATGACTTCTAAAAATTAGCTAGCTCAGAAGAGGGGGGTATCTTATTCTGATAAAAGGGGCCCACCAAAAAACCTTCAGCAAACATTATTATTAATGATGAAACTGTAAACACTTATGACAGAAGGGAGGAAGTGGAAGAGAAGCAAAAGACAGGAGGTTTGTGGAAAGAAAATCCTGAAGACTCTCATGACTTACAGATGTGATTTCCCCATAAGCTATTTTGTCTACAACCTTAAAAACTTTATATGTACATAATAACACTCTTTTTAATAGCCAAGGTCTAGAAACCATTCAGTGTCCACCAAAGTTAGAATAGATGAAGTGAGGTGGCCATGCAGTGGTACTCTGTATAGCAAAGATATGAATGAGGCCTAACCATAGTCAATGACATCGAGTCTTACAAACTTATCCCTGAGTGGAAAGTGCCAGATGTTATACAAAGTGGTCCCCATTGTGTCATTCATGTTGTGAGAAGAGAAAATTGTCAAAGATAGCTATCCCAGCAAGGACTCATACTTTCTGAACCTTCCCTGTGCTTATTCTGCCCATCAGCCAATCACATCAGAGTGTGGAGCTGAGCTCCCACCAATGAGATGAGACAAAGTCACCACCTCTGTCAGGCAGAACAGAAAGAAGCCATCTTGGCCGAGTGTACTTGCTAGGCCAGTTTGGGTCTCGGCACGTCTGTTTTACAAAAGGAATTGCCTTGCCAAGCTCCTTTCATTGTTGGTGTTCCTTTGTGTGACAGTGACATTATTCTTTGTTTCTAAGAACTTGAAATCCGAAGATATGCTCAGCTGAGCTCTGCTGTGGAGATCAGGACAGCACTCATCTTGCAATGGGGCTGAGGGTGGAAAGGGTACCAGGGTGGAGTGCAGAGTGAAACTGGGACTAAGAGTCCGTCAGTGCTGGGTATAAATGCTGGCTCTGCTTCTTCCCAGGTGACTGACCTTCCATCGGGAACAGAATCTTACAACACTCAACTGGGAAACTGGCATAATTTTATTTCACTTTCCTGGACTGTTGTGAAGTAAATAAGATAGTCTGTGAAGCATCTGTCTCAGAAAATTCTGGAAAATGGCAGCTCTAGTTCTTATCAGTGTTATTGTTCCTCATGGGCCCCTTCACCCGAGTCTAGTGACTCAGCATAAAACACAGGATACGAATAGAGCTGAACTCAGCAGGCGCCTTTTTGTTCCAAGATGACTCTTGCAAGGCGGCTAAGAGGCCCTCCACACCTCAGGTGTGGCCAGTCAACTCATGCTGGTGTTGTTTTAGCACGGAAACTCTTCCCGAGGTCACACTCACAGGCTGGGACTGAGACCCCAGGAGGTGCTAATTCAATTGCTCACAATTACACTTCCTGCACATTTCAGAAACAGAAAAAAGAAGAGGTAGAGAGAGAAAAGGGAATGAAAAGCGCTGGAAAGATGGCTTAGTGGTTAAGAGCACTTAATGCTTTTCCAGAGGACCCCAGTTTGGTTCCTCACACCCGTGTTTGGGTGGCTTGCAACTGCTTATAACTCCACTCCAGAAGATCTGATGCCCTCTTCTAGTCTGCTTGGGCACTCCCACATACATGGCTCTTTTCCTTTGTTATCTTAGGGGTAAAGAATAAAAGTCAGCCATGTTTTGTATGGCAAAATGACACACACACACACACACACACACACACACACACTTTTTTTTTTTTTTTTTTTTTTTTAAAGAGAGAAGTTCTTTCATGCTTGCCTTGGTCAGAGCTGCTTGCATCTAAGGCATTTTGACTTGGAGCTGAAAATGCAGTTTCCAACAACTCTACCCACTCTCTTCTATTCGGAACTAATCAGGCTGCCCCCGAGTCTCCGCCCTCACCCTGCCCTGTGGGTGTACAGGCATTTAGCACATGAAAAGAATACAGCACCTGCTTCCCTAGCCCTAAATTTTCTGATTTTAGTAAAAGCATCTAAAATAGATTTCGCATTGTATAGTTTTCCGGCAAGACTGTTTTTTGCAGTGTTTCTTGAATAATTATTTGCACTTAGTGTTTGGAAATAGCCTTGTTCTGAGAAGGAATATAATGTACATATTAAGTACAACCCATATTCATATGGGCACCCCTGAGCCAAACTGGAAGAGATGGAAGAGGGATGTGCCAGGGATCAACATTTGGGCTTCTGGAAGGGAACCCTCAACAGGATAGCCAGACTTCCTTGAGTTTCAGCAGTCAGGCTCCACCACCTTGTTCCTTAGACAGGGTAACTGGGGTACAAGCACCCACACATGCTCCAGAGGCTGTAGGAATGGATGACTGGCTCTCAGGATCCTATCTCCGTGGCTCCTGAGTTACCCCAGAGTGATTCGGAAGCATTCAAAGTAGTATGAAAACCAGGAAGTGTTAATATTCTGACCCGCCCCTTGGCGCTGCCCGGCGTCCTGGCGTCCTGGCATAGAAAGCTCTTCTTAAGGAAAAACTCAGCCCCTTTCTCTCTCTCTCTCTCTCTCTCTCTCTCTCTCTCTCTCTCTCTCTCTCTCTCTCTCTCTCCCCCCTCCCTCCTTCCCTCTCCCTCCACTCCCACGAAGTGTACACCCCTCGTCCCCCTCTCTCTTTCTCTCTCTTCTTTCCTATCTTCTCTTTGTCTCTCTATTATAGTAAACCATTTCCACACAGATCTTGTGTCTGGGGTGTGAATGTCCACCCACCACCCCGCCTCCATACCGCTGCATCTGCCCAGCCTGCCAGCATGGTTCCCTCCACAAGTGGGATACCCTGGACTGGCCAGCTGGGGGTTTCCCATTGCAAGCATAATTCATAACAGGAAGTATTTCTCTAACTCATAAAACAAACTAGGAAGAACTAAAAGGCACTGGGTTCCTGCAGGGCCATCTTGCGAAGCCTCAAACAGAGAGAAGGCCAAAGAAGCTGTCCTATCCTTCGCCTGGGATAAAACAGACACTGCGTGGGGCATTCATTTTGTTGTGGTTTAGGTCATTTGAAGCTTTCTGGCAGAAAAGGCCCTGAAGGAAATAATTTCTGTGGACTCAAAAACAACAAATCCCCTTTGGAGCAGAATGGATTGGAGATGGTAGATGGAAAGCATTTGGGGAAGTTAGAGAGGACTATTCAGAGGTAAAACATGGTTGTTAGGGGTTTGTGGGTGTCTGAGTATTCCTTCTCCCTTCTTGATCAATGGTCCTGACACCACAGGGCCGTCTGTGTCAGGACTCAGCATCCAGCCCACAGCCAGAAGGCTGAGGCAAAGGGCGTTGCCTCTCTGTCCGATTCCCCACCAACCTCCGTAAGGGCAGAGTGACAGGGGTTCACAGGCTGGTGGGAAGTCATGCCGGTGCGCGTGCCCTGTTTTCAGGAGGCTCTCCACACCCGGCTACTGCTCATTCTGCTCTCACGCTCTCTCTCTGTACCAGACTCTCCAGAGAGCTTTCTTTTGCTTTTCATCTTCCGGAGACACCCACATGGTGAGAACAGGCTGTTTTCCACTTATTAAGAGGACACCAAGACACCGAGGGGACAGGCAGATGCCTTAAGTGACTGGCCTTTGGGTACAAACACAAGCCTGGTGATGCCAGCCCTTGGGCTCTTTGCTCTCTGCGGCTTTTCATCCACAAATGTTGGTTGAATTTCAAGTAGGCAGTCCACCTTTTGAAGGCAGGTAACATTTGGATTTCCCAAACTCTCATCACATAGCATCTGTTCTGCTGCTAGCTGCCAATAAATATTTACAGAAATTGAAATGTTACAGCTCAGTGGAAAGGTCCCTGCTGGCCAGGTCAGGGCTCCCAGACAGCTGTTCTGTGAGTTTCGTGTGACTCCCTGATCCAGGCGGATGATCTCTGTATAAAAGGACTCAAGGGTCGCCACACTCACAGCTTCCAAATCAGGAGATCTGTGAACTATGTTCCTCTCCACCCTGCATATTCAAGAGGCGGATCTGAGAGCCTCCTGGTGGCCAGGCCAATAACAGAGCCCTGGGACATTGTCCATGAGAGTAACTTTGACTCTCAACGGACTCATTTAAGAAGTAACATGGCAAAGGGCTTGGCTGGCCTGCTTCATAAACGTTGCATATTTCCAAAAGCTTGAAGTAAGGACTGCATGGTTAGCAGTAGGATCACTAATCACTGCCAAATGAAACCACTAAAGCATTACAACAGAAAACACAATAGTATCTCGAACTACCTCTTCCTAACATGCTCTCATTGTTCTTTTTCTTTTTTACAGGTTTGTTTTATATTATGCCTACAAGTGTTATGCCTGCCTGTGTGCATGTACACCATATGTGCCTGGTGCCCACAAAGGTCAGTAGAGGGACTCAGATTCCCTGGAAATGGAATTGGAATTGTGAATGGCTGTGAGCCCCAATGTGGGTGCTAGGAACTCAACCCCAGTCTGCAATAACATGTGCTCTTAACAACTGAGGTATCACTCTAGATTTGCCTCTTCGTTTTGTCGGTGTGTGTGTGTGTGTGTGAGAGAGAGAGAGAGAGAGAGACAGAGACAGAGACAGAGACAGAGTTTCTCTGTGTAGCCCTGGCTTTCCTGGAACTGACTTTGTAGACCAGCCTGGCCTCGAACTCACAGAGATCTGCCTGCTTCTGCCTCTGCCTCCCAAGTGCTGGGATTAAAGGCATGTGCCACCTTGCCCAACTTGGCTCTTCATTCTTAAGTGCAGATGTCCAGGGCTCAATTTGATGTGGTATCCAAGGACAGCAAAGTGTAACTTGGGAAGGTCCTTCTGTGAGTCTAGTTGGGAGTGTTGGGTACTGTTCAAACAAATCAGTATTTTTGATCCTAGCCTGCCACTGTTTCCAGGATCAGAGGTCCACGGTACAGAGTTATAAAGACACATATGCCCACTGTCCATGCTTAGATTCTTAGATTTTGAAGCCAGACAGATTCTTTTCCTGGTGCCCTCTACAGCCCATCTGTGGTCTAAGAGGTTGGTGAGATTCTCCTTAACCCTGCCTAGAACTCTGGTACAACTTACATGGCGAAAAGTGACCCTCTACACTGCCACTTACAGAACAGCCTCGAGACATTCATCCTTACCCAGGGATCAAGGCAAACGGCCCTCCTGTGACAGGAGGCCTTTGGGTTCACTGATTAAGATGACTACTTTTATACAGATGATTTTGTTTTTAAAACCCAACAAGGGCCCTGGAGAGATGGCTCAGAAAGTAAACACGCTTGTTGTGTATGCATGAGGTCCTGAGTCCAGAACCATGTAAAAAAGCCAGACATGGCCAGGCCCTGGGAGGGGTGAAGACCGGAGAGTCCTGGGGGCTTGCTGGCTGCTAGCCTAACCTCACATTTAATAAGAGACCCTGTTTCAAGAGACTAAGATAAACAAGGACAGACAAAGCTACCTGATGTCCTCTTGCCTTGGGGGTACATACCTGCACACACATGCATATATGCTACACACACACTCACACCACACACACCACACACACACACACACACACACACACACACACACACAAATCAAAACATTAAAAATGAAACAAAGCCGGGCAGTGGTGGTGCACGCTTAATCCCAGCACTCGGAAGGCAGAGGCAGGCGGATCTCTGTGATTCGAGGCAGCTGGCTACAAGTGAGCTCAGGAAAGCGCAAAGCTACAAGAGAAACCTGTCTGAAAAAAAAAAAAAAAAAAAAAAAAAAAAAAAAAAAAAAAAAAAAAAAAAAAAAGAAACAAAATATATAAACTAGCAAGAAAGCTCTTGCTTACAGTAGGAAGCCAATAAACACCAAAAGAATGATGTATGGACAAGAAAAAAAGGGTTTGACGACTATCAGCATCCCAATAGAGTCAAGTCAACCATTGGCTAAGACTAGCGGATGAGGTCTGCGAGCTATATTTATAATCTAGAAGCATCTCCTCACAGGTGCTTATTAATTAGCAAATAATGTTGCCAAGTAATGTGATGTTATTTTACAAAGTGACATTACCAAAGAGAAACTTGGCCAATGCCAGTGTGACTAAATAACCAAAGTCAACATCATCGGAAGGACACAAGGGACAGGTAACTCCTTCTGAGCCTACTGAGAACACAGCAACCCAACTATGGTGACGAAAAGCAAGCATCCTGGAGAAGTGTGTGTGTGTGTGTGTGTGTGTGTGTGTGTGTGTGTGTGTGTGTGTGTTTTACATAAGCATAGACATAGACATAGATGTAGATCTGTGACAGACCTGTGCAATAAAAACACGCCATTGTCTTGGGTATGATTGTGAACTTGGTAACAGTTTCACATTAAATAACTGAATACATGTGTTGCAGTTTGAACATGAAGAGTCCCCGTAGGCTCCAGCATTTCAACACTTGGTCAGCTGGGGGCACTGGTTTGGAAGATTGTGAAACCTTTAGGAGGTGGATCCCCTGCTGGAAGAAGTTGGTCACTCTGGACGGGACCTGAGGTTTTGACAGCCTGGCTCCCCTCCCTGGCCTTGAGCTGTTTCCTGATTGTGGATTCAGTGTGAGCAGCTGCCTCACACTCCCTGCCCTTCACTGCAGGAAGGACCTCCTCAAACTTGAAGCAGAATGAATCCTTCTACTCTTCAGTTACTTACTCGGGTATTTATCACAGTGGCAAGGAGGTGGCTAAGGCAGCCAGCCCTGTCTGCGGCTTTCTTTTTCTGTGAAGGAAACTTGCGAAATCTGAGCACAAATTGGAAAAGAGCTTGGCTTTGGTCTTGTCGTATTGATCATGTGATGGGAGAGAAAGGGTTAAAGTGAATGTGGCCCCTCTGCCCCGCAGACCTGCTTCTGCCCTGGTGCCATGTGTCTGTGCTTGAATTTATATATTAAATCCGAACTCTGCAATATGAGAGGAAACATGTGGTTTTGTCTTTCTGGTTTACTCTGTGTAGCACGTCAGTCTCCTTTGGACTCATTTTCCAGCGAGTGACATAGTGTCATTATTTACAGCTCACCGAGACTCCATTGTGTCTGCATCTCACATTCTCTTTACCTGTGCATCTACAGATGGGCATGTAGGGTGGTATAACCTTAACCATCGTTAGGTGCCTGGTTCTCCAGGACTGATGAGGTTTATACGATTGTGTTTCTGTTGCCACCAAGCACCATCCATCTCCAGAACCTTCTCATCTTTCCCGGCCTGAAGCTCCATACCCGGTAAGCACTGGCTTCCAGGCCTCACTTTTGATCCTCTTGCAATGATTTTACATTCTGTACCTCTGACTGGGTTCAGATATCTACACACATGGAATCAGAGACTACTTGTCTCTTCTGTTCATTCAGCATATTGCTCTCAAAGTCACTCCTAATGGAGCAAATATGGGAGTCTACTTCCTTCATTGAGGCTGGACGATACTCCACTGCATTGCCTTGGTGTATGTGTTGGCGGGAGCAGGCGAGCATGTGCGTGTGTGTTTGTGTGTATGTGTGTGTGTGTGCACAGTTCGTTTATTTGATCCCTTGATGGACAGCTGGCTTTGTACACAGGTCCTTTCAATAACAGTTAAGGGATGAAGCTGAGCAGCCCCGAGAATTGCTGGGTGGGTGGTTTCTTTGGTGGAGCAGGGAAGACAAAGGCATGGGTAAGCACTTCCTAAGGCCCAACTCCAACACTGCTTTCCAAAGCCTGGTCTTGCTTTGCCAAGGAGCGAGCCACTCCAGTCTCTGCTTCCAAGGGACCTCAGCTGCCTTTATCTCATTGCTCTTGTGTGCTGCCTACCAGGCTACCAAACCATCCAAACCTCTCCCATCAGACCTTTCGTCTGACTAAGGGCTGCAAGCAATTTGTGAGATCGTTGGATCGCCCTTCGCAAACTGAAAAGGATGGATTTGAATTTCCCGTTTACTCTTAGTCCCATACAGAAGAGGAGATAAGGAAGGAGATGAAAAGGGGGGGGGGGATGCAAGTTGGCAGTGGAAAACAAGCAAAGAGCTTGTGGCATCTGCTAGTTAAGCTCTGTATTCATCACCAGGAAGGGATGGATATTGGAGATCACCTAGAACAATGCACTTGCTTTATCCAGGGGTAAAGGGCTTTATGCAAGCCTCAGAGATGGATGTAGTGTGGTCGGGGTAAAGCGGCCCACAAGCATCCTGGGAGATGGTGCCGACGTCTTTCCAGTACCTCTTCCCCTTATCACGTTGTTGCCTAGGGCCCTGACATCGAAAAGCGCTTTTATTACTTCATGAATCGTCAATGGATTGATGACCTAAAGGGGTCCTCACAGAGCCCCGCAAGTCACACCAGCAAGCTGTGGGAGACTCCCTGTACTTCAGGTCCTGGCTGGGAGGATACAGGGAGATCGAGTTTGAAGCAGACGCTGAGGTTTTCGACTGAGTAATTAGAAAATTAGAATACTACTTAATTAGTATTAAGTCAGGTGATTAAATGTTACTAAGGTTAGATGGCGGCTGGGGACTAGGACTGGCAAGTGGGGTTCAACAGCAGAGACCCCGGTGTGTAGACTTTTGAACAGATAGGTTAGTGTTCACGATGGCATTAGTAATGTACAAAGTCAATCCTAGCGGTCAGACTTGAGAGAGGCGGTGGTGTAAAGTGGATCTCTGTGAGTTCGAGGCCAGCCTGGTCTCCAAAGCGAGTTCCAGGAAAGGCGCAAAGCTACACAGAGAAACCGTGTCTTGAAAAACCAAAAAAAAAGAAAGTAAACAGATGGAGGGACTTCAGTAGTTACGGGAAGTGAGGGAAGATAGAAAAATCAAAGTTGGAGGCAAGTATGCAGTGGTCCCATTGGGATTCAGGAGTCAGACTCAACCATCCCATCCATGGGACTCCGTGTGTTGCCTGTGGTTTTGCTGCTTCAGAGGTGGAGTCTGTAAGCTGGATGCAGAGTCTGTACGCTGGATGCAGAGTCTGTAAGCTGGATGCAGAGTCTGTAGCTGGATGCAGAGTCTGTAAGTGGATGCAGAGTCTGTGGATGCAGAGTCTGTAACTGGATGCAGAGTCTGTAAGCTGGATGCAGAGTCTGTAAGCTGGATGCAGAGTCTGTAAGCTGGATGCAGAGTCTGTACGTTGGATGCAGAGTCTGTAAGCTGGATGCACATGCAATCCCTTTGTACTGTAGTACTCGGTCTCACTTTTGGAGCTGGTACCTTCACAAGGACGCAAGTGGAACACATTTCCTCCTATTGCTGTGTTGAAATGTGTGTGACCATGGCTGTGATGAAACACCATGAGCAAAAACTACGTAGGAAACAAAGAGTTTGTTTGACTTACACTTCTCATCATAGTCCATCACTGAAGGAAGTCAGGACAGGAACTCAAGCAGGGCAGGAACCTGGAGGCAGGAAGCTGGAGGCAGGAGCTGATGCAGAGGCCATGGAAGGGTGCTACTTACTGCCTTGTTCCCTCTGGTTGGCTCAGCTTGCTTTCTTATAGAGCCCAGGACCACCAGCCCAGGGGTGGCCCCACTCACAATGGGCTGGGCCCTCCCCCATCAATCATTAATTGAGAAAACGGTCTGCAGGCATGCCTGCAGCCCAATCTTTATTTTTTCTTTTTAAAAATTTTAATTTTATTTGCCCATTCAATTCGTTTTTTTGCAGGTATGCTTTGATAAACATATCCATCCTCCTTCCTCCCCCCGACCCCGCCATCCTGTTCCTTTCCCTCCCCTCCCCCTTTAGCTCTCCCCTCCCCCATTTGCCTCCTTTATTCCCTTTTATTCACCTCTAATGTCATTTTATAGCCACATTCATGCCCAGTCTTACAGAGGCGTTTTCTCAGTTAGGGCTCCTCCTCTCAGGTGACTTCAGCTTGTGTCAAGTTGACATCAAACTCACCAGCACACCTCCTTTGGGGCATTTTCTTTGAAACCACGTGCCTAAGGAAGTTGTATGTAGGGGTCTTCATCGGCCTGGCAGGAGGGGCGGGCATTGTCCTGCTATTGGCAGACAGTGTCTGGACTTCTTTTTTTTTTTTTTTTTTTTTTTTTTTTTCGAGACAGTTTTCTGTGTCTTTGCCTTTCTGGACTCACTTGGTACCAGCTGGCTCGAACTCACAGAGATCCCTGCCTCTGCTCCGTGCTGGATTAAGGCGTGCGCCACACCCCCTTTACTTCTTCTTTAAAAAAAAAAAGGTTCCCCCTTCTCTGTCACCTCACACACTGTGACACCCACTTCAGCAGCTGCTTGGAGTCCAAGTGGGAGCAGCTTCTCTCCCATGTAATAATGCCGAGGCTACAAGGCTGCCATGAGTCTGGGACTGGCCTGAGGATGAGGCTGCTCATGTCATGGTGGATAGGGAGCAGAGAGGAGGCCCAAGGACCATGTGCAACCTTCAAAGGCAGACCCCCAGTGACCTGCTTCCTCCCAGAGCTCCATCCACCTCCCCAAACAGTGCCACAAGCTGGAGACTGAACAGTCAACACAAGAGCCACTGGGGACATTTCATATCCAAGCCAAGTGCCTTGGGCTGCTGGTCAGCACTGGGTCGAAGGGACGTGTAATTGGAAAGACCTATGGTATTTAAAGTCCGGCAAGATTTGGGCCCAGTGAAGTGTTAGGATTTTGTTGTTGCTGTTGTTGCTGCTGCTGTTGTTTTCCCAGAGGAATGAGGGAAGAGGAGACTAGAGGGTTGGGCCCTCTCACCAGATCTGTCTCATCTTCAAGACTCTTTTCCCCTTAGCCCACTCCATGCATGCAAAGAGAGTCTTGAACAACCATTTGCTCCATCCAAAGGATGCTCTGCCAGCCTCTTAAAATTGTTCTTTTTACCCTAACCCACAAAATAAGAACATTAGAGGGAAGGAGATTTGAAGAAAACAGATTTGAATGACAAGACTTGATGAGGAAACATGAAACTCCTTTCCTGGAAGCCGGGAGACCGGGAGTTGTGCTGTGGGGAACGAGGTGGCTGGGAAGGAAGGAAAAAGCAGGTGGGGAGGAAAGAAGGAAGGGAGCGTGGATGTAAATAAAGAAGTGTGGCGGGGAGCAGACTGGAAGATACGCTCATGTGGCAACAGGACATGGTCCCTTGGAAGCACTGCCATCAGGATGAAGTGTGTTCTAGACTTCTGAAAACATAGAAGAGTTCGGGGAAATAGGCTAAAGTGTGGATCTAATCTTCATAGTCCTCAGTTTGCTGACCCGTGGAGTGGGGTAATAACAAAATCTACTAAACGTTGGTGCGTGTGTATTAGTCATGTGGTGTGTGTAGGATGCAGCGGAGCCCAGAACACACAGTGGAGAACATACAAGCTGTTTACACTTCCGTCATTCTCAAAGTCCTTGGCAGGCACGCAGCAGGCAGAACATTTTCACCTGCAGAGGGACACTTAAGAGAGGTCAGCAGTGTCCCCCGGGGGCAGCTGGAGGGGGAAATAAGAAAATCTGAAGGACTGGAGCTTGGAGGGCTGAGGGGACTTGGTAGAAGAAGCAGAGTGGAGGGCCCCTGTGGCAAGTGACGGGCACCTCAGAGATGTCCTGGTGTGCTTTTTTTGTTGCTGTGATAAATGCCATAACCAAAGCAACTTGAGGAGAAAGAACTATTACATCTTATCGATTACAGTCCATCATGGAGGGAAACCTGGGCAGGAGCTTGAGCAGGAACTGAAGCAGAGGCCATGGTGGAGTACGTGCTGCTTACCGCCTTTCTTCCTTCTTACGTTCTGTTAGCTTATAGCGCCCAGGCCCACCTGCCTAGGGATGGTACCACCCACTGTGGGCTGGGCCCACCTACATTAATCATCAGTCAAGAAAATGCCCCACAGACGTGTCCACGGGCCAATCCAACAGAGGCAGTTCCTTGACTAAGGTTTTCTTTTCCTGTGTGTGTCACGTTGTCCACAAGATTAACCAGGACAGGGGAGGACCACAGGATTCAACGGGCTGTGCATATGCTCAGAGGGGGGCACCTGAGACTTGGGGAAAGCAGGCAAGGTCACAGAGGCAGAAGTGTGGTGGTACAAAGCCAGGGCCGAAGGCAGGAACAGAGCGTGGTGAGCAACGGAAATGCGTGGCTGGAGGAGCCAGAGGAAGCCAGGCTGGGAGGCTGCAGGTCTGTGAGTGAACCTCTCAGGGTTCATGTTCTCAGGACATGGGGTTCCAGCCACAGCCAGCTTGTCTCTAAGGTTTGACAGGAGGACAGAAGATTGCTAAGCCATAGCTCCCATGCACCTTCTAGCTCTCGGCATCTCCACCTCCTTGGTTATACCCTCACGACAGTTCTCAGGGCGGCCTGCTTGTCTCAGGAAGATGTATGGATGCCTGTGTCCTCTTCCTGCATATGTTTCAGGGATGTGCATTCAAAGCTCGCCGACTCTTGGGCTGGGGAGATGGCCCGGGCAATAAAGTGCTCATTTTGTAAGCATGAGGACCAGAGTTTAATCCCTGGAATCCACATTAAGAAAACGGGGGTCGGGGGTGGCAGGCACAGTGGTGCACACTTGTAATCCCCGTGCTAGGGCAGTACAGACAGGCAGATGCCCAGGGCTCACCAGATACCCAGCCTGGCTTTGGTGAGTCCTAAGCACACCCCGACTCTGTCTACAATGGCAGTCCCACCTCATTCCCTCCAGAATTTTCTCATCAAGTGTTGATTCAGAATAGGGTGAAGCTACCTGGTCAAAGACCCATATTGTCTCTTTTCCTTCATCATCTTAGGGGTGAAGAATAAGTCTGTCATGTTACGTATGGTAAAATGTCAAACAGGCACGGGCACCCGTGTGCGCGCGCGCGCACACACACACACACACACACACACACACACACACACACACACACACCTTTTCACATTCAAATATTGACTTAGATACGATGAAGCGTGCAGTCTTCCTTAGCCGAAGCCTCTGAAAGCCTGTAATTCACCATTATCTCTGCATGGCCAGGTGGACTCTGTAGGAGCAGAAGATTCATTTTCCTGTTGGAAACAATGAATGGGGTTGAGATCCTGATTTATGTGGGAGCTGCTGTAGGCTGCCAACTCCACGTTTTTCTCTCTGATCCAGGATAGTATCTGTTTCCAAACAAAGCCAACCCGGAGCACACAAAGAGAAAAGCACAAACCATGTAGGGACTTTGGCCCAAGAGAGAAAAATCTTATCTACCTGAATACGCTCCTGGGGTCAAAGAGAAAGGCAGGAGGTCATGCAGACTTCATCTGGGTCCTCTGAGAGGACGCAGGAGAGATCTGCAGGGGGGAGTGTCCGCCGAATAAAGGGAGGTGGGAGAACTAGAGGGCTCCTGCAGGGGTGCTGTTTGCAGAGGGGAGGGGTGAGTGGCAGGCTGTTGTAGGGGTGCTGTTGGTAGAGAGGAGGGATGGAGGCAGGCTGTTGCAGGGGTGCTGTTTGCAGAAAGGAGGGGTGAGTGGCAGGCTCCTGCAGGGGTGCTGTTTGCAGAGAGGAGGGGTGAGTGGCAGGCTCCTGCAGGGGTGCTGTTTGCAGAGAGGGATGAGGGGTTGGGCAGGAAGAGTCTTGGGCTTCTGCACTGTTCTAAGAAGGGTTCAGTGAGGGTGAGAGGGACCCGCCAAACCAAAGTGCTCTTCAAAGGAGTCCATCCTTCAGGAACGGGGCTGAGTTCCTGCCTCCACCTTGCTAGGTGGCTGACAGGTTCTCTGGAGGCCTGGCCCTGAGACAATGGTAGGTACAACCAGAGACACTGGCTGTTTTGTTCTCTGCAGTGAAGATCTGAGGGGCTCGTAGCCTTGGTGGCCCCAGTCCTCAGAAAGCCACAGCTGACAGTTCTGTTAATGGACTTGTGCAACGTATTCTACTCAAGCCAATGGCAGTGACTCTGGGACGGTCCTTATGGTCAGAGACAAAAACGTGCTGGGATTGAGCGCGGACCAGGGCTCACTGTTGGTCTGAAGCCGTGAAAGACTTTAACCCCATCACTCCTGACACTAAAATTGTGTGTGTGGCGGGAGGTGATCTTCACATCAGATAATCTACTCCCTGACACTACGTGCTTACATTTCACTCCTCTGACACTAACCAGATTGGCAGACCCACAGAAGCTCCATTTGACACACGCCCCCCACCACCACATGCAGCCCAAGTCCCACGGAGTGCAGTCACGGTGCAGCCTGGAGTGCACCACGAAGTGCACACAGGTGCAACAGATGCACACAGAGCCACAGAGTGCAGCCACGGAGTGCAGCCACGGAGTGCAGCCACGGAGTGACTGGGCAGCACGGAGTGCAGCACAGGGGAGGGGAGGGGCAGGAGTGCAGAGGCACCAGGTGCAGCAGGAGTGCAGCACGGAGGAGAGGCTGGACTCGCATACGTCTGACTTACTGGCCACAGAATTGGAGTCAGTGTATGCATCCCACAATCCTATTCTCAAGGTCAATCATTTGCTTCAACAACTAGAAGAACTCAGGGACACACTTTTATTTCCCACTTTACTGTGATTATGATTTGAATGTGAAGCGTCCCCCACAGGCTCACGTGTTTGAACACTTGGTCCCCAGCTAATGGTACTGTTTTGGGCAGCTGTGGGACCTTCAGCAGGCAGGGCCTAGCTGGGCGATTGTGTTGCTGGGAGCAGAGACCCTAAGGGTTATAGAGCCATTTCTGTTTGAACTCTGTTTGCTGGTTCACTGAGCTGTGAGCAAGCTCTCGCCCACACGGTCGGCGCTCCATTGACTTTACTGTGACTTTCCTAATAACGCTCATGGCAACCTTTACGAAGAGTGTAACTGGGTCCTCATGCTCAAGGGCAGGAAGGCTGGAAAGCCAGAGCCGGCTGAAAGGAGAAAAAGCAGGCAACAGTCATAAGTCTCGTTGCATGAATACTGACAGCCTCCAGCCTGAGAGCCTTGCATAACCACCCTTCCCTCAGTCTCAGAAGAGAAATAATTTCGGATTGAGAAAACAGATACCTAATGTCACCCTGCAAGTAACAGAACCCAAATTGGTTTGAGACCTGCCTGACTCTACATCACATTTTGTTTGTATCCCCTGAAAAATTTAATACCCGGGTCTGGGATTCAAGGTCTGCCATGTCTCGCCTATCCTCAAGCTTGCTCTCCTGGGGGGTCCTTCTCCATGTTTTTAAGCAGGGCCCCACCCATCGTCTCTTGTCCCATCCTCAGCCCCACTCTGGCGCTTTATATAAACGGCCTCTGGCAAGGGGAGGAACACCCAAGGCTGACAGGATCACTATAATATTCATTCAATCATGGACTTGCTAGCTAGCTTCTTGTACCTGCTGGGGCCAACTTGTTATTTGTTTGTTTCTACATTTCTGTCTTCATGGCACTGGTGGTGAACCTTGGCATCATGCACATTAAGCAAGTACTTCACCACTGAACTCTATCCACAGCCCTTTCATTTTTATTTTCAGACAGGGTCTTGTTAAGTTGCCCAGGTTGGCCTTGAACTCACTTTGTAATCCAGGTAGCCCTTGAACTTTCAATCCCCCTGCTTCGGATTCCGGAGCAGCTTTTGATCCTGCCAAGCATGACCTCGATGTTCAACATGTTCGTATTGGCCAGGATTGATTTTTATGAATGAACACCTCACAGGAGTGTTAAATCCATCTCAAGAGCAACTGCACCAAAATCTAGCCCCAGCCAGACATGACTACGCAGCAGAATGTTTCAGTTATTAAAATAGCATCGTCCAGCTGAACTAGAAGAAACTAGAAGGACAGGAAGAAATGCTGGATGAGCCATGATCATTTAACTGCAGTGTAGAACCTAGCATCTTTAACAAGAGAAGCAGCTTTTCCCCAAGGTTGAAGCCAAGCTCCCTCGGAGGCAAACTTGACCTATTTATAGTCTTTGTTTATCCTCCCAGTATGAATATTTATATATTTCACTGTAGAAATATTAACAAGTTGATTGCAGACTGTTGCCCTGCACTCTACCCGGGATGTTACATAATGTACAGTATGGGAGCTGAATTAACTTTCTCAAATCAGAAAGATTGTGAATCAGAACCACATCTCACTGCAGGGATTTTGCATAAGTAAGGGATTATCTTCCGGAGTTCTGCATCAATCAGTAGATTTTTCAGATAGACATAATCAACCAACTCAAACTGGCTTAAATAATAAAAATATACTGTTGCGCTATGAAAAAGAAGTCTAGACATTGTGTGGTTTGACATGGCTCAGTACAGACACGATATTAAAGCCCGCTGTTCTCTGCCCTTTTCCTTGCCTCTGCTCTCCTTCGCCTGTTGGATTTGTGTAAGGTTATATTTATTCATTGCAGAAAAGGAAAAGGCCAGTTCCAGGCTTAATTCTGGCACCTGCATAGCTCAAAACAAGAGGAGACACTGTTGTCTGAACATTCCAGGGCAAAGGTCCCACAGCACCCTCGAATGGGAGGTGGGGTGGGAATGTGAATTGTTCTGATTCGTTTTGTCTAGAGCAAGTTTGCTCCATTTAGGGTTGGGAGGAAATGAGTTGATCTGAACCCATATGGTCCCCCAAACAAAAATCAGAAGTCACTGAGAGGAGGAAGGAGAAAGTGGTTATCCTAAAGTTGACAGCCACCTCATCTCCTTCCGCTATTTATGCCACACACCAGAGAGATAGATTCTACTTCATTTAAACCCTATTTCCAGCAGCAACAATGATCCACTTCCCTTGGATCATTAGCTTTCCACCCTTCATGATCCCAGTTTCCAACAAACTTACCTAATGACATTTATCTGAGTTATTCTTTTCTACTTCATATCAATCGTTTGTGGAAAATGTCATTAACGGGGCTGGGGATATGGTTCAGTTGGTAAAAGTGCTTGCTACACAAGCATGGGTACCAGAGTTTGATCTCCAGCACTCACATAAACAGTCAAGTGTAGTGAAATGTATTTGCAACCCCAGCACCGGGGAGGCAGAGACAGGAGGAGCCCTAGAGCTCACTGGCCAGCCAGCTGAACCCCATCAGTGTGTCTTAGGTACCAGTGATGAATGGTTCCTGAGAAACACTTGAAACTGACCTACATGTGTTTGGATACACACACACACACACACACACACACACACACACACACACACACACACACACACACAGTGTACATGTACTTGCCAGGGCATGAGTATGGAAGTCAAAGGGAAACCCGTGGGAGTGGGAGTTGGTTCTCTCCTCCCACCATGTGAGTCCAGGGGATCCAACGGAGGTTTTCAGGCATAGCTGCAGCACCCTTGCCTGGTGAACCATCCCATCAGCAAACACTGGAAATTCTTGAGCTGGGGAAGGCTTGACAATTGAATGAAGGACCTAGCAACTCCAGAGGGTCACTACGATGTCCTTCTTTCATCTTTCTGTGTTCCCTTCCCAAGACTGGCTTCCTCGTAGTAGCTGAACGCCCGCAGAAGACTCGAGTATTTTGCTTCCACACCACACTGCAATGTTTATACCACTTGAAGTGGAAGAGGCCAGGCAGGGGACACTGAGGGTGCTTAATAACAGCCTGATAAGACCCTTCATGGGATTAGGGCTCAGTATCTCTAAAAACTGCACTCTGCTGCTTTCTAGGGCTACTGTAAGAAAGGAACGTGAGCTGGTAGCTTAGGCAACAGACGCCATTATCTCACAGATGTAAAAGCTAGATATACAAAAATCAAAGTCCACAGATGTGGTTCCTTCTGAGGACTGTGAAGGAAGGGTCCCCTCCACGCTTCACCCTGTGGCCTGAAGGCAGCTGTGTTTCCCTTGCAGGGCTTTCCATCATCTCCTATTCTTCTCTGGTTCTTTGTCTACATCCCTCATTTTTGTAAGGACATACTGGGTTAGGGACCCACTCACTCTACTCCTACACCCGCATTGTAACTTAATAATTCGCTTCATCTGCAATGACCTTATTTCCAAATAAGGCCACATTCTGGGGTAATGGAGCTTAAGACGTCAACACATGAACCGGGAGTGGGGTGTAATTCAGCCCACAGCATGTGAGGTCTTTCTTCCTATGAAGCAAAAGCATGGATAAGGCTTTTAGGAGCAGCTACTGAAAAATAAAATCAGCCATCCTCCAGCCCATGGCAGTGGCAGACAGGAGCACAATAAGCCCCAGGGAGATTTTCTCATCACGTTGCCATCTCTGCCTGTGGTTTTCCTAGCCGGGCTCTCTCTGGAAATCATGTGCTAATTGGCTTTTAAGATCCTTCTCCCCTCTTTTGGACCCTGTCTAGCTAATCCTCCTGGCACCTGCTGGAAGACGGGACCTGCCTTAGAAGAGAAACATTCTCAAGGGGTTTAGGATAGACATGCCCAGAGGAGGTGAGGCTTCTGAAGTTGCCCAGCTGTCCAGAACAGTCAGTAGTAAACGTCAAGACTGTGTGTTCAGGGCCATGAAGGCTGAGTGCCCTAGTGGGGGGCACCTCCTCTGCAGGCTCCCATTGGATTATAGATGTAACAATACCCCTCCACATGAGGACAGACATTTATCACGTCTCAGATAAGACTCTAGAGGAGGCACAGGCTAAGATGGAATGAAGGTCATGGGGACTCGGGCATCTATTGGTGTCCAAGGCACCAGGAGGAAGTCCTGCATCCTCACAAGAAGCCAGCGTTAACTATTTGGAGCCCAAGCTGTCTGGAGCATCTGGCATGCCATCTTGTTTCTTGCTACCAAAAAGGTTAGTATCTGCTCGAAAGGAAGGTGAGATGGGACTCATGGTTGGTTTTGTTCTGTTTTGTAACAGCCTCCTGAGGAGGGAGACTAGCATACAATAAATTGTACTTTTTTGAAGAGTGCCATTTGATCATCTTTTATATAAGCACTGTAAACGGAAGTTTCTGTCCTGCCAGCAACTCCCAAATACCCATCAGCCGTAACTGACTAGGAAGCTTAATATTACTTATAAACGCTTGGCCAATGGCTCAGGCTTATTATTAACTAGCTCTTACATTTAAATTAACCCATTTCTATTAATCTATGCATCACCTCGTAGCCCATGGCTTACCGGTCCTTTGGTATCTTGCTCCTTGGGTGGCTGGTTTTGGTAACTTGTTCCCCGACTCTGCCCTTCCTCTTCCCAGCATTCTTAGTTTGGTGGCCCTGCCTAACCTTATCTTGCCTCGCCAATGGCCAAAACTACTTTATTATCAACCCATGTGAGCAACCCACATTCACAGCATACAGTAAGGACACCCCACAGCAAAGCACATAACTGACACCCCCCCCAGTGAAGTCAATGAGTCTGCTTGCCTCCCCTCAGGAGTCTCCTCCCCTCTTTCCCTTCCATCATGGCCACTTTGTCCCCAGACACCCACTGCTCGGCTTCATGCCGCTGCAGACTAGGTTACATTTCTAGACTTCTTTATAAATGAATCCAGACAGTACATACTCTTTTTAAGGGAGGTAAGTGGGTCTGGCTTTGCTCACTAAGTATAACAGATTTTTTGGTGATGTTGCAGACACCAGCAACTCATTCTTCTTACTGTTGCATGGTCCCCATTGCCCGCCCTGTCTGTTGGACTGGCTACTTTCCTTGTTGTGATCAAACACCTGACAAGGAACTACATGGGGAGGGAGGGGCTCTTTTGGCTCAGTCGAAGGACATACAGTCCATCATGGCTGTGGGGGGGGGGAGGCATCACTACAGGAGTGTGAAGCAGCTGGTTACATTGTATCTACAGTCAGGGAGCAGAGAGCAGACAGGAAGTAGAGGCAGGCTATAACATACCAAGGCCCACTTCTAGTGACCCATTTCCTCCAGCAACCTTACACCTGCTCAAGGTTCCACACCCTTCCAAAACAGCATCTCCAGCTGGGGGACGCCAAAGACATAAGCGTCTACAGATCACAGTTCGTGCACAAACCACCCTGTTTACGGATTGTAGTTTATTTACCACTCACCCATGAGTAGACAGATCATTTCCAGTTCCTCCTTAATGTGAATCAATATTATTGCCATGAACACCTGTGAGACATCCTGCTGCAAACATGAGGAACAAGGCTAAAGGTGGCTACTGTGGGTGGACAGCTGTCACGCAGAGGCCTGAATGTCAAAGACTTGTTCCCCAGTGTGGCACTACTGGAAAGTAGGGAATATGTAAGAAATGGGAGGGGTGGGAGGCCTTCAAATCATTGTGTGTGTGTGTCCTTGAAAGTGAATGGGTGTGGGACCACTCCCATCATGCAGACCACCACAGATGCCAAGCACCATGGCCAGGCCCCATGAACTGAGCCTCCAACACTGTAATCCATCCTTTTCCCTTTGATTGTCTCAGCTATGTGTTATTGTGATGGGAAACTACCTCAGCAGTGGTATATTCGGATTTTTGGTAGGGGTTGACTTCCTTAGACAGATGGTGGGGCCACTTTGGAACACTCTAAGGGATGAGCGGTTCTGACAAGACCAAGACCCTTGGTGTCTCTAGAGTCCTCCTCATCAGAGATCATCCCTGGCTTCTGCTTACTTTCCCTCCTCCCTAACCCTACACTGCGGCTATAATTAGTGACTAGAGTAGGACTTAGGGGAAATAGGGAGCTGGAGGAAAAGCAGTTTTCACGATAACTTCTCCAACTCTATCAGTCAAGGCAACTGGCCTTCACAAATCCACTCAAAGCCCAGCAACAAGACCCCAAACAAGCCCTCCTCCAATCACACCTCACCGCACAGAGTGGGGAGTCCACACAAGGCCACTGTCACCTGCCCCGCCCACACCTTCTGTGTCTCCTGCCCTTTGCTCAGATGGCCACAGTCCATTTGTCAGCCACCCGTGGCCCAGTTCTCTAGCTGAGATGCCCGGAAAGTAGTCAGCTGTGTGCAGAGTGTGACCAGAACGTGCATGTGCCCATAGCACATCTTCACGTGTGTGCACAGGAGGCTTCTTGAAATGTGTGTGGAAGTCAGGAAGGGAAAGAGGCAGGAAAAGATTGAGGGTCCAGCTCACAGCCCGGAACTCAAAGGCGACCAAGAATCATCAGTTCAAGTCAGGTTCTCGGTAAGACCTATTGGTCAGGCAGGAGGTTAGAACACACACCTTACTTCATGATACTTCAGCTCGACTCAGAGCATTTGCCTCTGTAGACATTTCTACTCTTAGAGTGGGCCCTGCAGACATTAGGGATTGGCCAGGCCACCCATCCTCCTCCTGCTTCTCAGCGCTCTTGTGGTACGTGCTCGCCTTTGATGCTTTCTTTTCCCTTTCAGGGCCATCCTTGATGTTAATTTTAATCTTTTCCCAACAGCATGCATATTGAGAGACAGAAGTATGTGCTGGGGGTATGGGTGAAGGAGGGGACGGGCACATGACAGGATCTGCTCTCGCCTGTGCATCTGGAGGCCAGGCTGCTAGGACTCTGGAGGATGGAGTTGGTGTTTCTCTGAGATTATGGAAATGAGGGTGGGAGGCTTTGAAGTCAGGCAGCTTGGTTTCCCAGTTTAAAAAAAGCTGCCCTGTGCACTGCTGGGCAAGGCTGATTGTTGAAATGTCCACAATTTTAACTCCTCCCTATCATAATGACTGTGTGGCTCCTCCCACTAAGAGATGCCATATGTCCTTCTTCTGGATCAGATCAGAGATGCCCTTGAGACTTCCTGTGATTGGTAGGATGTGACAGAAGCAGCAGGCTTAGGCCTTAAGAGGCTTACCCTCCCCTCCTCTCCGTCTCCCTTCTTTTGCTGCCATGGAAATAAGACAAGACCGGATTTCCCTAGGCCAAACAACGTAGAGCAGAGCCTGGACAATTCCTGCTTCACACAGGTGATGACTAAGCTTAGTTCAAATGAGGAGAGCATGTCTCAGACCCCCCCCCACACACACACATATAAATAAATCTTTCTAAGAAGGCATGATTCTGACACATGCTCCAAAATGGATGCAGTTTAAGGACACTGTGCTAAGTGAAATAAGCCAGACAAATGTGTGATTTCACTGATGGAAGACACCTGGAGTGGTCAAAACCACAAAGACAGAAAGTAGAATGATGGACACCAAGGAGGTCAGAGGAGACTGGAAGTCGTCTCATGGACACAGAGTTCCAATTTGGGAAGATGAAAAGGGCCCAGAGACAGTTATACAGTACTGTGAACATGCACATTGCTGAAGAGTACCATTAGAGAGGGTTACAAATGACATTTTTATGTTACATCAATTTTAAGACAATTGCAAAGAAAGCAGCTATACCAAGCAACCAGGATAGTGTCTTACCTCAAAGCCTCCATCTTAGCCACCAAAATAACAACAACAATAACAATAATGTTCTGTATGTCTCTTAGTGCAATATTAGCCAATCAAACTGAAGCGGCCGTTTCTCTGAACACTGGCCTCCAGGCATCCCAAGTACATCACCATCTTGATAAGAACAGCTGTGCTCACCAACATGAGACTCATTGCATTGGCTTTGTTAGAAGCATTCCCTCAGAGAGAGAGAGTTGGTCGAGAGTCATCCAACCTTCATCTGTCACTGAAGCCACTCACTTCCCCCCACCATGCAACCGACCCCAGATGCATGTGGTGTTGGGAGGTGCTAAACACATAGGAGATGAGAGGCTAAATGAAGATGAGACCCCATCTGTCTTAGTTAGGGTTTTTATTGCCTCGATGAAACACCATGACCATAAAGCATGTTGGGAAGTAAAGGGTTTATTCAGCTCACACTCCCACATTTTTGTTTGCCACTGAAGGATGTCAGGACAGGAACTCAAACAGAGCAGGAAGCAGGAGCTGAGGCAGAGGCCATGGAGAGGAGTTACTTACTGGCTTGCTTCCCATGGCTTGCTCAGCCTGCTTTCTTATAGAACTCAGGACCACCAGCCCAGGGATGGCACCACCCACCATGGGCTGGGCCCTCTCCTATTGATCGCTAATTGAGAAAATGCCCTACAGCTGGATCTCATGGAAGCATTTCCTCAACCGAGGCTCCTTCCTCTCTGATGACTCTAGCTTGTGTCAAGCTGACACACAAAACCAGCCGAGACACCATCCCTGTAGCCTAGGTTGTCACCTAGGCTGGGTTGGGATTTTTCAGTGGTGGTTCTATGTTCCTATAAGTAACGCCTCACCTATGTCCCTGTAGTGAAGCTCAGTTAAGTCGCAGATTCACCCAACTGGACTTCAGTGGACTTCTTTCTTTGGTCTGTGGTTTGTTCTCTGTCTGAGGTAAATAGATGATTGCCTAGCTCTCCTCACGCAAAGTTAATGCAACATCATCTATAACGCCTGCAGTCAGTAACAGAAGCTAAAACACCTCATTTAATTACACAATAACCCTCTTTACCTGGCTGCCTGGATTGTCAGCCCTGTGCCTGGGACCAATGGACAGAAGGAAATGGAAAACTAAGAGGCTACTTTTGAATCATGCATCTCAGCCTTTGGTGAGAGGGGCACAGAGGTGAACAACTGCATCCAGATGTTTCTTTCCAGGACAAGCTGTTGGATGCACATGATGATGTAAGCAAACAGTATCCAGTAAGGGCCCTGGTTGGAATCCCTGAAGAAAAGAACCAAAGTTAATCACAGGTGACAACTGTGTAAGGTGATGACCAGAAACACCAAGACACATATCGTGGAGTCCTTGGCAAATCTAAACTGTGACTGACAGCCTCCACAACAAGATGGAGGAAAGATGCATCCAGCATTCATTCTAGAGGCCACAAGATACAAGTGACCAGGGCTCTGTTCACAGGGAATCCTTTGTGTGAACAAGGGTACCTGTAGATCTGAATTTCATACTGAGAGGTGAATGGGAATCTAATGAAACCAAGGCTATGTGGACTTATCGATTCCTGGCTCTCTCTAAATAAATGGCACCATCATCTATATCTGATATTCCACACTGGAGTGCCACTGGGCTGACCAGAGGCACGATTGTGTTAGAAGCTTATGAATAAAAGGGAGGGCTGGAGAGTATTTTGTAAATTGTTTACACTATTCAGAGAGTCTATGGAGCAGCTAGTATCTTTAAAATGGTTTAACACCATTTTAGAGCATAAGATTGAAATTAATTAAAACTTACTGGATCTGTGGGAAACATATAAATGTGTATGGACAGAGTATATATATTCAAAATGAAAAGTTAACTTTGGACAAGTGGAGCTAATATGATTTGCCAGTAATATTAATTAGAATAATACATGCATCTTAAAAAACGATTTAACACTGACGGGAACAGCTGTGTAGGCTTGAGGAAATGCATCATCATTCAGAAGCGCTCAATAAGGGCCAGTTTGATTGCATTCCAGAATCATATACATCACCAGAAGATAATATATTCACCAAAAGAAATATAGGAAAGACATTGCTGTTGGATTCAAAGAATCCTCTCACCCTTAAAATACAATTTCAAGAAATCAGATAATCTAAATTCTAACTGATGATGAGGAAGTCTTGGCCAGTTGAGGAATACGAGATACAATCCTGCCTACATGTGTTCAGATAAACTTTCAATGTTGCCTACTAAAATCTTGGTTCAGATTCCTATACAGCCACTTCTGGCATCTAAAGAGGTTTGCAAACGCAAACATGCTTCTCAACACAAACTATTTTTGAAAAGCAAGACTTCCGGGTTTTAATTTCTAATTGTAAGTATATAATGGAAAGAGAAATGTAATGTACGCAAATGTAAACCCTTCCCAAGGACTCCAGTGAGCCATAGAAATAAGACAGCACACCATTTTCTTCATGCACAACAATGTCAAAAATGCTGGAGAATGGTGCTTTAATCTACTGGAAGCAAAGTGCACACCCAGAAGGGTACACAGAATGGTGCTTTCCCCAAACGCACTCAGTCATAGAATATTTCCTGTGGTAACATTGCTTAATGTCCCGTGAAGCACGGGTGTTTCGTGGCTAACAGTTCGGAGAAATTTATGCATGTTAAATTCTACACACAGATGAGGAACCCGGCTCTAGAGAGCGAAGGGGAATTTATTCAAGGCCATGGCAAGCTTGTGCCTGTGCCTTCTTCTCACACAGCTTCTCCAAGGAGGAAGTCGGGGTAGAATTTAGACACACCCATAAGCAAGTCTTCACTCTTTTTCTAAATCATGAGCTGTCATCATTTTTAACTTTACCTTCCTGTCATGTCTTTAGGGATGTCTATATCCATTTTTTTTTTATCATTAAACTCACCATTGGTTTAGATGGTATAAGTTTCCATGTTTTCACTTGTGATGTTTGGTCTTGGTTATCAACTTGATGGATTAAGAAATGCCTAGAGCATTAATACTCGAAGCATATCTCTGTATTCAGCAGCTGAAAAAAAAAAAAAAAAAAAAAAAAAAAAAAAAAAAAAAAAAAAAAAAAACACACAAACACACCTTTGGGTATGTCTAGAGGATATTACCAGGAAACACAGAATGCGGACAGCACTGCTCCATGGGCTGGGATCCTGCACTGAATAAAAAGAACGAAAGGAGAAATCCAGATGAAAGTGGAATCCCCCTTGCTCTGCCTCCTAGTGTCTCGAGATGTGAGCAAGCAGCCTTGCTTTCTTGCCACCACAGCCAAGGGCAGCTTCGGCCAGTGCAGCTTGCTGTATAGCAACATCCTCTGAATTGAAACTGTCCAGAGGGAGGCTCATTAAAACCTAAGTAGCAGACTCTTAAGTCTCAGAAAGTCCCTGAAACTTACAAGATCCAAAGTGCACGGCCCCATGCTGGTAAAACAGTAAAGACTGCTGGGGAGAGAAGAGACTCTCTGACCTGTCAAAGTGCCTGCAAGTTGTGCAGAGAACTCGAGGCTACTGCTTCTGTGAGTTGTCATCCAGGATATGGTAGACCAGTGTGCAATGCTGTTGTCTTTGAGTCACCCCTGAACCTGTGAGTGACTCCTCATACTCCTGTAAGTAACCCCAATAAATTCATTGGTTCACCAGGTGGAATCATTACTTTGGTCTAATACTGGTTCCTTGTTTGGGATGAGTAGACATTTGCTCATGTCTCCCCAAGGGAAGTCATGCACTACTTCCCCACCATGAGGGACTGTACCCTCACACTTGAGCCAAAGTAAACTCTTCCCCTAAGTTGTTTTCGTCAAGTATTCGGTTATAGAGATGAGAAAAATGACTACTACACATACTTAATTGGAAAATGAGACAGACATGGTATGTTTCAAAGATTTTTACACTTAAGTTCATCTAGCACTTGGCCATTACATTCTTCTGAGCCCTAGTATTCCACACATCTGAGATCTGTGACGAGGGGTCCAGGGGCATCAAGTGTCAAATCTCTAGTCATTAACTTTTATGTTCTGTTTTGTGACAAATTTTTTCCTGGGGAGACACAATATCATTGACTTACTCCAGATAGAGAGCCCACGACAGAAGAAAGTACAGAGACCGCCAAAGTCCAACTTGGTGAACCATGAGTTTTATTGGGGTTACTTACAGGAGCAGAAATGACTCAAAGACAGCTGCATCACTGAAGCCCACCCCAGCATGGGTGACGGCGCACAAAGATGGGAACCTGGAGCACACTGCACAGCCTGCAGGAAGTTCAACAGTTAGATGATGTCCTTTCCACATGCCTCAGTTGATCTAAACCACTTCCAGGCAGGGCAACCGGTTTCTGCTTCTTCCAGACAGCTGGTCTGGTCTCAGTCTTCTTGACAGCTTGGCTCCTCTCAGAGATTTCTTTGCAGCCCAGCTTCCTTCCACCAGAGGGGACTCCTCTCAGCTTTATTTACTCTGGCATGGAGGGGCCTATGAATCTGGTCAGTTTCAGGGACTTCCTGAAACTATTTTGAGTTGTTCACCCTCCCATTTACAGAACTTCCTGCAGGATGGATTGTTTCAATCTTGCAGGAAACTGTTACACAACACCGCCATCTCCTAAATTTTTAAAATACTTTTCATAAGCTTTAAAAGAGAACCACATGTTGGCCCTTGACACATGTGACTGGGATGTTGAGCTCATCTGGCCTCAGTTTAGAATGTGGGATAGATTCCAGAGCCATCCCTAGCTAGACAAGCCTCACAGGGTTTTGCACCCCAGTATGCATGAGTAGTCCTGTGAATGAAAATAAACTCGTGCAAGGCAGATTTCTTCCAGTCTGTACCTGTACACTGGTCAGTGCAGGGGCAGTAAACCTTATGCCTTTGTAACAGACAATGGGCAGTGAAGCCCTGTTCCCATCACAGTCATTGAATTCTACCCATCTTTTACAGAAGTACAAGCAAATCCTTGGACTCAGGGCTATGGTTCAAGGAGTGTAAAGCCTGCCTTCCTGCCCGAGTCAAACACAGTACCAGCCCTGCGACTAGCACATATCCCCCACTGTGGTCAGAATTCAGGAGACCTAGAACAGTCAGGGGCTCTGCTCCATGGATCCTTACTCAGTCTGTTCCCTGTTCATTGCTATGTGCTCCCATGACTCCTGTGTTTTTCTAGGAGATTGTACATTTGTATTCTTGCCCTCCCGTCAAATCTGCTCTAGGCTGTTTCTTAGAACTCACTGAATGCGCATACCTCAAGGTAGTAGAACCCTCGAGTTGCTGAAGCAACAGGTTATACTTGGAGTCTAAGGCTTTAGGTTCGTGAATGCATTCTGCAAACCACAGTGCACTACTGTCTTTTTGCACCCCAAAAAAAGAAATTGCACTTGAACCTCACTTTCTGTGGTTGAGCATAATATATGTATGTACATATATACATCCACACTCACACACAGAAAGAATACGTAAAGATAAAATAGTGAATTTTTGCACCTGTGTCTCTGACACCTTAACCAAGGTTTAGAAAATGTGTAGCTTTTTAGAAATTTCTTTCCCTACCAGGCAATATCTGCAATAGGTACCAATTCTCTTGACTTTTGTATACTATTGCTATACAACAGTTTTGCTAGATTTTGAGTATCATCTAAATAGAATCCTGAGGTGAGCTGTCATTCAGCCTTGTTAAGTGAAGCCAGAAGTTATTTCTTTCTATTTTAACCACACGTGGCAGGTTGGGCTGTTCTGGGTGTCTGGATGTTATGAATAAGATAGTCTGTGCACTCCTAGTCACTTGACTAGTAAAAATAGGGTTGCAATGGGCATTCTTATTCATGACATTTTTATCATATGTATGCTAGATCATACATACAGAATTACTAGATCATATATCATATCTATGTCTAGCTTTAGTTATTAACGCTCCCTATGCTTATCTGTTTTTTGTTGTTGTGATAAACAACATGAACAAAAGCAACTTGGGACATGTCTTAGTCACCGATCTATTGCTGTGAACAGACATTGTGACCAAGGCAACTCTTATAAAAGAAAGAGTTTAAGTGGGCTTGATTACAATCTCAGAGATTTAGTCCATTATCATCACAGCAGGAGAATGACAGCACACAGGCAGACATGGTGCTGGAGCAGTAGCTGAGATCATGATCCATAGGCAAAGAGAGAGAAACCTTGAGCTTGGCATGGGCCTTTGAAACCTCAAAACCCACACCCAGTGAAACACTTCCTCCAAAAAAGCCACACCTCTTAATCCTTCTCCAATAGTCACACCCTGGTGACTAAACATTCAATTATATGAGTTTATGGGGGCATTCTTAGTGAAACCACCACATTCCACTCCCTGGCACCCATAGGCTTGAAGTCATATCTTAATGCAAAATTATTTAGTTCATCTTTAAAAGTCTGTCACAGTATCAACACTGTTTTAAAGTCCAAAGTCTCTTCTGAGACTCAAGGCAATAACTGTAACACCAGGTAAAATCTAAAAAAAAAAAAAAAAGTATCACATACTTCCAACATACAATGGCACAGAATACATATTATCATTCCAAAAGGGAGGAAAGGGAGCATAGTGAGGAAATACTGGACCAAATCAAGAATGAAAACCAGCAGAGCAATCTCCAAATTCTGCATCTTCATGTCTGATGTCAAAGCACTCTTCAGATCTGCAACTCTGTTCAGCTTTGTTGACTGCAACATACTTCCCTCTCTTACACCAGGTCTGCACTTTTCCTTAACAGCTATCCCACAAGTCTGGCATCCTCAACTTTTTGGGGTCTTCAATGAAATGCAGGCTTCACCCTCACAGTTTCACGCAATGGCCTCTCTAGGCCTCCATGGAGGGACACCCCTGACACATGCCTGGCCTCAGCGGCTTTCCTTAACTGCAGAAGGAGATTCTACAGCCCCTTTCTTGTATCCTTGAATCTAAAGCTGAAGCTGCAAAGGTTTTTTGTTTTCTGGGGCTGAACCTTGGCCCCTTCGTTCAATTGCGTCTGCATCAGCCCTCCATTGTTGATGGTTTCCTTCACTGCTTAAGCTTTCTGTTAATTCATTCCCACAGTTTGGATGCTTCACTGGGTGGGGTCTTTCCGTGGGTCACTACTTCCTTTATTCCATTTAGTGCCAGGCTTTTCTTTAAACGTTTTATCTCCTTGAGTACCAGACCCCCCTTGAGTACTTGGCCCCATTACATTTCCTGGTGCTTCTTTTCTCTTCAAACTGTATATTTTGTATTTCTCCTTGCCCCATTTGCTTCTTTCCATTCCAGATCTGCATAAAAGTAACCACTAGTAACCAAGTGACACAGTAACCAAATGACTAGCTGTCTTGAAATCTCCTCTGCCAATGCCATTAATTCAAATGCTTCAGTTTAGCCCCCAGCAAATTTTTAGTACAAGGGCAAAAAAAGCAGCTGTGTTATCTGCCAAAATATCACAAGAATGGTCTCTAGGCCACTTACGAACATTCTTCCCTTCTGAAATTTCCAGTGTTGGGCCCCCATGGTCCAAATCACTCTCGGCATCGTCTTCCACGCTCCTGTTAGGATCGTACATTAAACTCCACTTAAAGCATCCAGTAGTTTTTCTAGTCCAAAGTCCCGAAGTCTTCCACAATCCTCCAACAAGCAGCATTGTCAGGCCAGTCACAGCAATACCCAACTCCTGGTACCAACTTCTGTCATAGTCACTGCTCTGTTGCTGTGAAGAGACACCATGACCAAGGCAACTCTTACAAGAGAAAGCATTTCATTGGGGGCTTACACTTTCAGAGGTTTAGCCCATTACCATGATGGTAGGAAGCATGAAATCATGCAGGCAGACACTGGAGCAGTAGATGAGCTCTAATTCCTGATCTGTAGGCAGTAACACCCGACATAGTGTGGGATTTTGAAACCTTAAAGCCCACCCCGAGGAAACATTTCCTCCAACAAAGCCACACCTTTTAATCCTTCTCAAACAGTGTCACGCCCTGATGGCTAAGCATTTGAATATATGGGCCTACTGGGGGCATTCTTTTTTTTAACTTTTATTCTTCTCTCATACATTACACCCCAACAACAGTTCCCCTCCTCCCACTCCTCCCAGTCCCTCCCCCTACCTCCCCTCTCCCCCAGATCAACTCCTCCACTGTTTCCCTTCAAAAGAAAATAAAAAGAGCAGGCCTCCCAGGGATATCCACCAAACATGGCCTAACAAGATGTAATAAAGACTGGGCACAAAACCTCATATCACTGCTGGATGTGGCAACCCAGTAGGAGGAAAAGGGTCTCAGGTGCAGGCCAGAGGGAGAGACACCCCCACTCCCACTGTTGGGAGTGTTAGGATTTAGTGTCAGAGTACCTTGGAGAGATTTATTGGGGGAGTAAGCAAAAGGTCATCTCAGAGTGGGGACATGAGAGAGAGAGAGAGAGAGAGAATGACAGACAGAGCCATGACGTTGGAAGGGACCCATTAAAGGCTATGGGAGTCACACAGGGAAACACAACTCACAGCAATAGTAGAAATGCACCACGCCTGGTGGTGGTGGATGACGACCTGTCTGCAGGCACTGAGTCCCGAAGGGGAGGCTGGCAAAGTGTCTGATTTCCAGCAGAAGTCCTACAGGAACAACCTACACACCATACCATACATACAGAGGACCTAGCTCAGACCCTCACAGGCTCTGTGATTGTTGCTTCAGCCCCTCTGAGCCCCGATGAGTCCTGTTTAGCTGATTCTGTGGTCCATGTCCTCATGGTGTCCTCAACCCCTTTGGCTCCTACCATCCTTCCTCCCACTTTTCTGCAAGGTTCATGGGGAGCATTCTTATTCAGACCACCACAGGGAGAAAGTCAGGACAAACTCAAGCAGAAACTTGCTGTGGGATATCTTTCTGTATGCTGTGAATATCTATTGCTATGATTGGTTAATAAAGAAGCTACTCTGGCCTAGGGTGAGTCAGGATATAGCCAGGCAAGAAATTCAAGAGAAAGACAGGAAGAAGAAAGGCAGAGGCAGAGGAGATGCCATCCCGCCATCCAGAGAGCAGCATGTAATAGCATACAGGTAAAGCCAGGAACATGTGGCGACATATAGATTAATAGAAATGGGCTGAGTTTAGTTACGAGAGCTAGTAGCAGCAAGCTTGAGCCATAGGACATGGCCATAAGTTTGTAAATAATATTAAGCCTCCAAGTGATGATTTTATAAGTGGCTGTGGGACCATGGGGGCCTGGCAGGACACAGGAAAACCTCTGACCATAGGAACTGAAGGAATACTGTTTACTCCTCACGGCTTTTCAACTATCTTTCTCATGTAACCCAGAACTACCTTCTCAGGTGTGGCATGGCCCACAGTGGGCTGGGCCCTTCCACATCAATCATTAATCAAAAATATGTCCCACTGTGTCCCCCTGCTGGACTTGAACTTGCAACCTTCCTGCATGTGCCACAGGCGAATCTGGTGGAGGCAATTCCTCAGTTGAGGTTCTTCTCCGCAGGTGACTCTCATTTCTGTCAAGTTGACAAAAGCCAACAATATCAACAACAGCCAACCCCCTCCCATTTAAGAGAGCTCCCTTTGCCCCGCCTCCTGAATGACACTTGGTGTTGTCAAACTTTTTCCTTGTAGGCATTCCACTGAGCACAGTGGAATCTATATGGTTTTTAATTGGCACGTCTGCAACAAGAAATGCCACCAAACACATTTTCTAGACTCTTTGTGAAGTACCTGTTCAAGACTCTTGTCTACTTTAAAATTTTTTCTCTCTGTGTGTTTGTGTATGGGAGGTGTACATGTGTGTACATTGTGTGTGTGTGTGTGTGTGTGTGTGTATGCATGACTTCACCCATGTGCTCGGAGACCAGAGGTCAACACTAGTGTCTTCTTCAGCCACTATCCACCTTATTTTTTGAGGCAGAGTCTCTCACTGGTTTAGCTGGATTGACTGGACACAAAGCCCATGTCTGGCTTTTTATATGAGTGCTTAAGATTAAAATTATTATGTTTTTGCAGATAGACATTCTTTAAATATTCTCTGGATGAGTTCTTAGATGCTTACTCCACAAATGTTACCTGCTGAGCTAGAGAGATGGTCCAATGGGCAAAGGCTCTTGTCATCAAAAATGATGACTTGAGTTTGATCCCAAGACCCCACATGGTGGCAGGAGAGAACTGACTCTCAGAAGCAAGTTGTCCTCTGACCTCCAAATGTGTGTCATCAGTGTATCATTACACACACACACACACACACACACACACACACAAAAACACAATACAACCACAACACACACACACACACACACACACACACGAGATAGATAATAGATGATAGATAGATAGATAGATAGATAGATAGATAGATAGATAGATACCATCTGCCAATCTCTGTACCTTAAGTTTTTTCTCTACTATCAGCTTGTTTTGAAGAATTTAACTTCTTAATATAAATTTTATTATTATGACTAATTCATTTTAAAGATTGTGTTTTCCTACTCCAAGATTATGAAGATATTCTGTTGTCCTTCTCAGGAAGACTGTATTAGTGTATCATTCATATTTATGTCTTTGACCTTTCTTAAATTACTTTTGTATATTTTGTGAGGTGGAGAGTCAAAGTATTTATTTATATGTATTTATCACATGTGACCATCCCCTTGACCTAGTATCATGGGAAAACCCATCATTTCTCCCAACAGAATCTCCATAGTTTTTTGACTTCCATCAGTCAGTATATATAGTTATAGATGGATATAGATGTTAGTCTGCCTTCTAATTCTCAGTTCTATGCCATTGGTCTATTTTTTATCTCTCAGACACCAATATGAAATCTCATTATCTAGCTTAGTAAATCCTCTAGACTTGTTCTTTTTCCTCTAAGATGTACCTTAGCTGGTTTAGATTTCTTTTCAATTAATTTGATCATGTAACTTCTAGAACATATGTCCATTTCCCATAATGAGCCTCCTACAATTCTTTTCCTTATTCTTAGTGCATAATCCTTCCTTCCAAAGGTAGCTTTTCCAGGGTATTGGCTGGAAGCTTACAGTGTGTACCAAGGCCTCACAGCTTTGAACTCTGGCCTTTGTTGTCCCAGCGCCCACAAGAGCTGAAATCTCTGCTTAGCTCTTGATCTTCCCTTATTATTTCTGCCTATGTTCCACACAGTGTAGATATCACCGGTGACTTGAGAAGAATTAGGCTGAGGGCTCTAGGGACTCCATCTTTGCAGTTCTCACCTCAATGGGTGTTTAAATTTCCAGTGCGTTGGGTACCCTGACCTCTCCCCTCACCTTAGCCAGGTAGCATGCCCTGTGAGGGCTCTATTCTTTAGAAAGAGATATGGAGTGGCTGGATTTTTAGCACACAGAGGCAAAAAGCAGATGGGTTGCAAGTTCAAGCCCAGCATGGGGGACACAGTGGGACCTGTCTCAAGGGAGGAAAAGGTATGATAAACAAATACAATTGCTGAACTGTGGAGCTGGACCAACCTCAAGGACCATGGAAGCACAAATCTCTGATTCATATCCTGTCCAGGATCATTAATCAGTTATATTCTGTCCAGCTTCTTTGGTTGTTTGGATCAATAGACATTAGTCTGATATAAGCTACTGTGTTATGATTAGAACCAAGAATCCATGGTACTTTTATTGCTTGCTTCATACAATGGCCCTTGAAAGACATGTCACACATGCCCTCATCAGCTTGGCCAATGACTCTCTCTCAACAAGTGTCCACTTATCTGTCAACCTTCCTCCCAGCTTTCATTCTAGCACCCAGAATCTGGTACTCAGTGGAAAAGTAAGAACAGGCTCTATTTGGGCTGACTCACCTGTGGCCAAGTGACCAAGATGTGTGAGGCATAAGATAGACTGTCAGGGAATGCTTCCTGTGAGGCTATGGAAGCCATTCCTAACAGTGCACAGGGGCAGCCATCACCACACCCACACCTCCCTTACTTCTCCCCTCCTCCTGGCCATCACGGTGGCATCTCGGTGATCTCTGCTTCTTCCCATGTCTCTTCTGCCTCATCAGCTGCCTGGGGCTTAGAAGATCTCTTCTCCCTAGTGGCATCTTCCCATACAACTGTCATAGCAGAGACCCAGAAGTCCCTGGCTTCTCACCTTATTTCAGCCTTAGGTACACACTTCTGGTGAAGGAATTCAATGCCCTGCCTCCCTGTTGCCCAGTTGACAAGAGCTGGTTCTTCAGAGGTGCCTGGTTCCACGGCTCCCTGTCCACCACACACATCCCAGATGGACCACTGCCCGTTTTCTTTGTGCACCACACCTGTCTACCCTTGTCTTTTATCCACGATGTGCCCTCTAGACCCCTAACTCCCCCATCTCCTTGCTTTCTCTTTGGCCACTTGTTTTCAGAAATCCATCAGTTCATCTAAATGTGTTGAGATTTCTTTTTCCATACCATGGAACCACTGTAACTCTGCTCATATATTCCTAAGGGAACACACGATTCTACCCCACTTTATATGGGGCCGGCAGGATGGCTCAGCTGGTGAAAGCAATTGCCTCAAAACCCAAAGACCTGAGTTTGATCCTCAGAAGCCTTCCACCATGTAAAGGTGGAAGGAGAGAAAAGCCTCAGGTTTGTCATCCGACTTCCATAATTTACTGTGGCATGTGTACCCCTTCATACTTACATGGTAATAAAGACAAACATTTTAAAATAAGCATTGTATTATGGGCTGGGGACATGTCACCCTGTCCCACATTATGCATACCCAGCATACAGTCTTATGCATGGTGTGTTTGCAGGGAACATCAGTTGGCTGGGTTAGTAGAGAAGCCACAGAGGTCTCTCTCTCTCTCTCTCTCTCTCTCTCTCTCTCTCTCTCTCTCTCTCTCTCTCTCTCTCTTTCTCTCTCTCTCTCTTTCTCTCTCTGTCTCTCTGTCTCTGTCTCTGTCTCTGTCTCTCTCTCTCTCTCTCTCTCTCTCTCTCTCTCTCTCTCTGTGTGTGTGTGTGTGTGTGTGTGTGTGTGTGTGTGTGTATGTGCATGCGCGCCCCAGGTTTCTGCCATCTTGGCATCATTGTTCATCATCAGAGGGGGCCTAGAGTTCTTAAATTTGGGACATCTTATGAGACATGTGTAATCACTGGGAGTCTTCAGAATTTTGTTTGGGAAAGAACTTACTCATCCGAGTGAGCATAAATGAATAGAATAAAACTATCCACACCACTGCCTACCACCACTACAAGACAAATAATTCTAGATGGTTCCTCGGTGGGTTTCCAGCATCCCTGGTCCATGCTGTCCACGGGTCACTCATGACTGCCCCTTATTTTACAGGGAGAGCCTGGGAGGATATAAGCAGATCTCGCTGCACCTGCCCACACTTAGGACTTGTACAAACTGCCAGCACAGCCCTCCCTCGCACACAGTTCCACATGCCTCCTGTCATCCTGCTGCCCGTGAACACATCTGTCTCTTTGTCACCCCGGGGCTGTCATTTCCAGACTCTGCTCTAATTATTTTAAGCACCACAAAGCCCTCTTCAACAAAACAGCATAGCAATTAATTTTCCCTTATCGGAGAGGAGGTCATGATGGATCCTCTAGCAAAGAGAGGCTCCAGGTTAGGAGAAAGAAAAGGGATTTCAGGACTCTGTTGTCATGGCTAATCCTTCTTCTCAAAGGAAACTGGTTTTCTTGTCCACAAACAGGTATTTCCTCGGAATGTAAAGACATTTGAGTCCTGCGTCCTCAGGCTGAGCTACAATGGTGGTAATTATTCGGCCACACGTTGGTGTAATTTTCTTCTCCTCTCAGCATCTGTATGCAGGCAGGCCCAGAATGCAAATGATATGATTGCTTTCATTAGATCATCTTTTCATGACTGTATAATTTCAGTAATTAAAACCTTTACTAATATATTCTACTAAGCAGGCAGAATGTTACACTAATGTATGGCCCTTATTAATTTTTGAAAACCAGGGGTGAAATTTGAATAACCTGCTTCTGTACACTTAAGAGCTCTGAAAAGAAAAGGGGGAAAGAAACAACAAAAGAAGCCTAATACAATTCTGATTAATGCAAGCTAATTAGCATTCATTGTTTCTTATTCCCTCTTCCTCACCTGAAAAGTCACAGCGAGCATTAGCCTTGCCTAGTACATTAGTATTAGAGCTAACAGTCCTGGTATACATTCAAATCCTATCATTTTCTGGGTTCCCATCAGGTTCCTCCCCCTTTTTAATTAAGAAAATGTTTTCATTCATTTTACACACCAATCAAAGATCCCCCTCTCCCCTCCTCCTGCCCCTCCAGTCTCCCCATCTCAACTCACCCCCCTCTCCCACCCACAAGAAGGCAAGGCCTCCCATGGGAGGCACATTCAGTAGAGGCAAGTCCAAGCCCTTCCCCCTGCCTCAAGACTGCATGAGGTGTCCTATCATAGGTAGTGGGTTCAAAGAAGCCTGCTCATGCACCAGAGATGGATTCTGATCCTACCGCCACCACCACCCCCCCCCCAACAAGCAGATCAAGCCACACAACTCTCTCAACATGCAGAGGGCCTAGTCCAGTCCCATGTAGGCTCCACAGCCATTGATCCAACTGTCATGAGTTCCCACTAGTTTGGTTTGGTCATCTCTGCAGGTTTCCCCATCATGATCCTGATGCACTTGCTCATAGAATCCCTTCTCTCTCTCTTTGACTGGACTCCAGGAGCTCTGCCTGGTGATTGGCTGCGGATCTCTGCATCTGCCTCCATCAGTCATTGATGAAAAGCTCTGTGATGATAGGGTATTCACCGATCTGATCTCTTGGGCAAACCAGTTCAGTTCAGGCACCCTCTCCACTGTTGTAGTAGTCCAGGTTGGGGACTCCTGGCAACTTCCCTAGCACTGGGTTTCTCTCTATCCCCATGATGTCTCTCTCTATCATGGTATCTCTTTCATTGCTTTCCCCCTCCCTCCCTGTTCCAGCTCAACCATCCCATTCCCTTATGTTCTCATTCCTATTCCCTACCCTCCATTGCCCACCCCTCATCCCCAGTTTACTCGTGGAGATCTCATCTATTTCCCCTTTCCAGGGCGGTCCATGCGTCCTTCTTTGGGTCTTCCCTGTCAGTTAGCTTCTCTGGAGTTGTGGGTTGTTGCCTGATTATCCTTTGCTTTACATCTAGTATCTACTTATGAGTGAGTACATACCATGTTTGTCCTTCTGAGTCTGGGTTACCTCACTCAGGATGATATATATATATATATATATATTTTTTTTTTTTTTTTGGTTTTTCGAGACAGGGTTTCTCTGTGTAGCTTTGCGCCTTTCCTGGAACTCGCTTTGGAGACCAGGCTGGCCTCGAACTCACAGAGATCCGCCTGCCTCTGCCTCCCGAGTGCTGGGACTAAAGGCGTGTGCCACTACCGCCCGGCTAAGGATGATATTTTTTAGTTTCATCCATTTACCTGAAAATTTCATGTCATTGTTTTTCTCTGCTGAGTAGCACTCCAGTGTATATGTACCACATTTTCTTAATCCATTCTTCAGTTGACGGGCATCTTAGTCGTTTCCAGGTTCTGGCTATTACAAATAATGCTGCTATGAACATAGTTGAGCATGTATGCTTGTGGTATGATTGAGCATTCCTTGGGTATATGCCCAAGAATGGTCTAGCTGGGTCTTGAGGTAGATTGATTCTCAATTTTCTGAGAAACCGCCATACTGATTTCCAAAGTGGCTGTACCAGTGTGCACTCCCACCAACAGTGGAGGAGTGTTCCCCTTGCTCCACATCCTCTCCAACATAAGCGGTCTTCAGTACTTTTGATCTTAACCATTCTGACAGGTGTAAGGTGGTACCTCAGAGTCATTTTGATTTGCATCTCCCTGATAATTAAGGATGCTGAGCAATCCCTTAAATTTCTTTTAGCCATTTAAAATTCTTCCTTTGAGAATTCTCTGTTTAGATCTATGGCCCATTTTTTAATTGGATTGTTTGTTATTTTGATGTCTAGTTTCTTGAGTTTTTTATATATTTTAGAGATCAGCCCTCTGTCAGATGTGGGGTTGATGAAAATCTTTTCCCATTCTGTAGGCTATCATTTTGTCTTATTTACTGTGTCCTTTGCCTAACAAAACCTTCTCAGTTTCAGGAGGTCCCATTTATTAACTGTTGTTCTCAGTGTCTGTGCTACTGGTGCTATATTTAGGAAGTGGTCTCCTGTGTCAATGCATTCAAGACTATTTCCTACTTTCTCTTCTATCAGGTTCAGTGTTACTGGTTTTATATTGAGGTTTTTGATCCACTTGGACTTGAGTTTTGTGCATGGCAAAAGATATGGATCTATTTGCAATCTCCTACATGTTGACGTCCAGTTATGCCAGCACCATTTGTTGAAGATGTTTTCTTTTTTCCATTGTACAGTTTTGGCTTCTTTGTCAAAAATCAGGTATTCATAGGTGTGTGGGTTGATGTCAGTTTCTTCAATTTGATTCCATTGGTCCACATGTCGGTTTTTATGTCAATACCAAGCATTTTTTATCTGGAGGCATTGCCATCCCTACCATTAAGCTCTACTATAGAGCTATAGTAATAAAAACAGCTTGGTATTGGCATAAAAACTGTATAGCTCTATAGTAGAGCTTGATGTCAGGGATGGTGATGCCTCCAGAGGTGGCTTTGTTGTACAGGATTCTTTTAGCCATCCTGGGTTTTTTGTTTTTCCATATGAAGTTGAGTATTGTTCTTTCCAGATCTGTAAAGAATTGTGTTGGGATTTTGATGGGAATTGCATTGAATATGTAGATTGCTTTTAGTAAGATTGTCATTTTTACTATATTAATCCTTCCTATCCATGAGCATGAGAGATCTTTCCATTTTCTGATATCCTCTTCAATTTCTTTCTTCAGAGACTTAAAGTTCTTGTCATATAGGTCTTTCACTTGCTTAGTTAGAGTTACTCCAATGTATTTTATATTATTTGTGGCTATTGTAAAGGGTGATGTTTCTCAGATTTCCTTCTCAGCCCATTTATCATTTGTATATAGGAGGGCTACTAATTTTTTTGAGTTAATCTTGTATCCTGCCACATTACTGAATGTGTTTATCAGCTGTAGGAGTTTCCTAGTAGAATTTTTGGGTCACTTATGTATACTATCATATCATCTGCAAATAGTGAAAGTTTGACTTCTTCCTTTCCAATTTGTATCCCCTTTTGCTGTTTTATTGCTCTAGCTAGAATTTCAAGTACTATATTGAATAAATATGGGGAGAGCGGACAGCCTTGTCTTGTTCCTGATTTTAGTTTCTTTGAGTTTCTCTCCATTTAATTTGATGTTGGCTGTTGGCTTGCTGTGAATTGCCTTTTTTATGTTCCCTGTATTCCTGATCTCTCCAAGACCTTTATCATGAAGGGGTGTTGGATTTTTGTCAAAGGCCTTTTCAGTATCTAATGAAATGATAGTGGGGTTTTTTTTTGTCTCTTTTAGTTTGTGTATATGGTGTATTACATTGACAGACTTTTGCATGTTTAACCAACCTTGCATCTATGGGATGAAGCCTACTTGATCATGGTGGATGTTTTTTATGTGTTCCTGGATTCAGTTAGCCAGTATTTTATTGAGTATTTTTGCATCAATGTTCATGAGGAAGATTGGTCTGTAATTCTCTTTCTTTGTTGCATCTTTGTGTGGTTTGGGAATCAGAGTAACTGTAGCTTCATAAAAGGAGTTTGGTAATGTTCCTTCTGTTTCTATTGTGTGGAACAGTTTGAAGAGCTTAGGTATTAACTCTTCTTTGAAAATCTGGTAGAATCCTGCATTGAAACCATCTTGTCCTGGGCTCTTTTTGGTTGGGAGACTTTTAGTAACTGTTTCTATTTCCTTAGGGGTTTTGGTCTATTTAAGTTGTTTATCTGGTCTTGAGTTAACTTTGGTATGTGGTACCTATTCAGAAAATTGTCCATTTCTTTTAGATTTTCCAATTCTATGGAGTACAGATCTTTGAAGTGTGACCTGATAATTCTCTGGATTTTCTTGTTATCAGTTGTTATATCTCTCTTTTCATTTCTGATTTTGTTAATTTGGATGTTTTCTCTCTGCCTTTTAGTTAGTCTTGTCTATCTTGTTGATTTTCTCAAAGAACCAACTCTTTGTTTCATTGATTCTTTGTATTGTTCTCTTTGTTTCTATTTTATTGATTTCAGCTCTCAATTTGATTATTTCCTGGTGTCTATTCCTCTTGGGTGACTTTACTTCTTCTTGTTCTAGAGCTTTCAGGTATGCTGTTAAGTCACTAGTGTGAGATTTCTCCAACTTCTTTATGTGGGCATTTAGTGCTATGAATTTTCCTCTTAGCACTGCTTTCATGGTGTCCCATAAGTTTGGGTATGTAGTGCATTCATTTTCACTGAACTCTAGGAAGTCTCTAATTTCTTTCTTTATTTCTTCCTTGATTCAGTTGAGCATTATTTAGTTTCCATGTGATTGTAGGCTTTCTGTAATTTTTGTTGTTATTAAAATCTAACTTTAAGCCATGGTGGTCCCATAGAATAGAGGAGGTTATTCCAATTTTCCTGTATCTGTTGAGATTTGCTTTGTGACTGAGTATATGGTTGATTTTAGAGAAGGTTCCATGGGGTGCTGAGAAGAAGGTGTATTCTTTTTTGTTAGGGTGGAATGTTCTGTAGACATTGATTAAGTCCATTTGAGTCATGACATCAGTTAAGTCCCTTATTTTTCTGTTAAGTTTTGATCTGGCAGATCTGTCCAGTGGTGAGAGTGGGGTGTCGAAGTATCCCACTATTAATGTGTGGGGTTTTATGTGTGATTTAAAGCTTTAGTAATGTTTCTTTTATGTGGGTGCCCTTATGTTTGGGGCCTAAATGTTCAGAATTGAAACTTCATCTTGGTGGATCTTTCCTTTGATGAGTATGTAATGTCCTTCTCAATCTCTTTTGATTGATTTTAGTTTGAAGTCTGTTTTGTTAGATATTAGGATAGCTATACTAGCTTGCTTCTTAATTCCATTTGATTGGGAAGACTTTTCCCAGCCTTTTACTCTGAAGTAGTGTCTGTCTTTGAAGTTAAGGTTGTTTCTTGTATGCAGCAGAAGGATGATGGGTCCTGCTTTCATATTCATTCTGTTAGCCTATGTCTTTTTATAGGTGAATTAAGTCCATTGATATTATGGGATATTAATGACCAGTGATTGTTAATTCCTGTTGTCTTTTGGTGGTAGTGTGTGTGTGTGTGTGTGTGTGTGTGTGTGTGTGTGTGTATTTCTCTCCTTTGGAATTTACTGTTGTGGGGTTATCTATTACCTGTGTTTTCATGGATGTATCTGGCTTCCTTAGGTTGTAATTTTCCTTTGAATGCTTTCTGTAGGGCTGGATTTGTGGTCAGGTATTGTTTAAATCTGGTTTTTTCTTGGAATGTCTTGTTCACTCCATCTATGGTGATTGAAAGTTTGCTGGTTATATTAATCTAGGCTGGCATCCATGGCTTAGTGTCTGCATTACATCTGTCCAGAACCTTCTGGTTTTCAAAGTCTCCACTGAGAAGTTGGGTGTTATTCTAATGGGTCTGCCTTTATAAGTCACTTGGCCTTTTTCCTTTGCTGCTCTTAATATTCGTTCTTTAGTCTGTATGTTTGGTGGTTTAATTATTATGTAGCGAGGGGACATTTTTGGGGGGTCTAGTCTAGTTGGTGGTCTATAAGCTTCTTCTATCTTTATAGATATTTCCTTCTTTAAGTTGGGAAAGCTTTCTTCCATGATTTTTGTTGAATATATTTTCTGTGCCTTTGAGTTGGTATTCTTCTCCTTCTTCTATTGCTATTATTCTTAGATTTGGTCTTTTCATGGTATCCAGATTTCCTGGACTTTTTGTGTTATGATCTTTTTGGCTCTGGTGTTGTCTTTGACTGACAAATCTATTTGCTCTATTGTATCCTCTACACTAGAGATTCTGTCTTCTATCTCTTGTATTCTGTTGGTTATGCTTGCATCTGTGTTTCTTGTTCATTTACTCAGATTTTCTATTTGCAGCATTTCCTCTGGTTGTGTCTTCTTCATTGTTTCTATTTCAATTTTCAGATCTTGAACTGTTTCCTTTACATGTTTAATTGCTTTTTCATGGTTTTCTTGGCTTTGTTTAAGGGGTTTATTGATTTCTTCCAATTTTTTGTTTGTCTTTTCCTCAATTTCTTTAAGGGAATTTTGCAATTTTATTTAAAGGCCTCTAGCATCTTCATGAAGCTATTTTTAAGGTTGCTTTCTTCTTCTTCTACATTGTGATGTTCAAGTCTTGCTGTTGTAGGAGAGCTGGGTTCTGGTGATGTCATATTGTTCTTTATGTTGTATGTATTTTTGCACTGACATCTGCCCATCTCTTCCTCTAATAGGTGCAAGAGGTGCCTCTGTCTGAGCCAGCTGCTATTGCTCCATTCTGTGCTTGTTGTGTCTGTGTCTAGGGAGGCCCCTCTGGGTATAATTTTAGCTCTTGGTCTAATTGGAGCTGGCAGAATCTGTATCTCAGGGAGCTGCTCTCAGCCCAAATCAAGCTAGGTGATTCTGTGACTCAGGGACCCGCTCTTGGTCTTATCAGGGCTCTTGGTCCAGTCAGAGCTGGTAGATTTGGTGTCTCAGGAAGCCTCTCTTGGTTCAGTGAGAGCTGGCAGATTTTGTGTCTCAGGAAGCCACTCTTGGTCCAATGAGAGCTGGTAGATTCCTTGTCTCAGGAAGTTACTAGGGTGGCAGGCAGATGGGTACTGGCGTAGGGCATGGGTCTTATAGATTGCAGGGTCCAATGTGGGGTTTTGGTGGGGGAGCCTGGCCATGGGAGTTTTCCCTGCTGACCAGCAACTGGGGCAGAGTTGGGTGGGGGTTCCTGGGGATTGGATGTGTCCCAGGGTCTGGGTCCTAGAGGCAGGACTCTCTGGGTAGGAGAGGAGTCACTTACCTCTTGGTCCAATGGGGGCTGGCAGGTTCCTTGTCTCAGAAAGTTACTGGAGTTGCAGGCAGATGGGTATTGGGGTAGGGTGTGGGTCTTGTATATTGCAGGGTCCGATGAGGGGTTTTAGTGGGGGAACCTCGCAGGGGGTGTTTTCTCTGCTGGCCAGCAACTGGTGCAGATTTGGGTGGAGGTTTCCAGGAACTGGCTGTGTCCCAGGGCCTGGCTCCATCAGGTTTGTTATGAGAGAAAGAAAGAGAGAGAGAGAGAGAGAGAGAGAGAGAGAGAGAGAGAGAGAGAGAGGAGGGGGGGGAGAGAGAGACTGTGGCTCTTTAATCACCATAATTACATAGAGATCTAAACATCAGCCTGCTTTCCATAAGCCAAAGGTTTTGTTCAGGATCCAGGTCAGTTCTCCTACTCAGTTCAGTAGTTCCAGAAAGTTCTAGAACTCTTGTCCCTCACTCTCCAGCAAAACCTAGCTATTGCTTAAAGAACACCGATTGTACTCGGTTCTTTAACCTGCCTGTCAAGTGCATGTGTACCCACCCAAAGGCCCCTGCGGGCTGAGTCACTGGGAACTCAAATTTAGAATACAAATGGTTTCAATTAGATCTGAAAGCGAGCCTGGTGCACTGTGCTTATCTTCCACACCGCCAGAGAGGTCAGAGGTTCCCACTTTATAGTGACAGCTTCAAACAGCACACTGGGATGTATAGTGACTGAGTGCCATTTAAGTCTTAGCTGAAAAAATAGCTCCTGTATGTGCAGCACATGCACCAGCACTCCAATTGAAAGGGGAAAACTTTCAAGTATGGAACTAAACACACATCTGAAGACCTCCAAAAGGGGCGGTCCTGTGCTTCCATCAAACTAGCAATTAGTGAGGATTTGTTTATGCAGTTTTGACGTGTAGATTTTCTTTTACTTATATGTGCTAAAACTCGATACCTATCAAATTTAATATCAGCTTTAATTAAATACAAATGTATTATTATTAAATACCAATTTAATATCAGCTTTCTTTGACAACTATTTCTGAACTTTTAGCAGGTATCAAGCCTCATGCTAAACTCAGGATCCAGAGCCATCAGTAGCTCCCTGTTGGACAAAAGACTGTCCATTCATCTACATCTTCAAGAGCTAGCTCCAAAACTCTGTCCCAGTTCCACTTTCCAATATTGTCTTCAGGTCTACTTGCCAATATGCATGCCAATCTCAGCTCATGCCAACACCTTGCCCGCCTACTGGCAGATCGTGTCCCTGGACTCTGCTGGTCTAACACCTTCCCTCTTTAGGGCTCATCACTGACACTGTCTCCTCTTGACATCCTGTCCATGCAAGAGGCTTCTGCATTGGCTACCTATTAACATCTGTGCCTTGAAGATTCTTGTTGCACTTGACAAGGAAAGTTGTCTGAACAAGCGTTCATTCAGACCATGATAAACCTGATCCCAGTTGGTCTGGGACTTGCTCGGCCCAATCTTTGCCAATCACTATGACTGTGATAAGAGGCCATTTCAAGTACCCACAGTACAGGGCATGAATGATGTCAGCTGATTGCAAAGTTAAATGAGTGTTCTTGGGAGAGATAAGGAATTTTATAAACTCTATGAAAATGATGTTAGGTTTCATACTGAGGCGTTGGCCTCCCAATATCTAAAGAGTAGATCAAAGAGGGAGATAACTCCAAAGGGGCTTTATCCATCAATGATCTAGACTCCGACCAACTAGGAGAGGCCACTGAATATTAAGAAAGCCCCTATGGTGGTTTGGAAGAAAATAGTCTCCATAAAGAGTGGCACTATTAGGAGGTGTGACTTTGGTGGAGTAGGTGTGGCCTTGTTGGAGAAAGTGAGTCATTGTAGGGAGTGGGAGGCAGGTTTCGAGGTCTCTTATGCTCAAGCTATGCCCAGTGCTACACACAGTTTACTTCCTGTTGTCTCCAGATCAAGATGTAGAACTCTCAGCTCCTTCTCCAGAACCATGTCTGCCAGCATGCTGCCATGCTTCTCACCATGATGATAATGGACTAAACTCTGAAACCATCAGCCAGACCCAATCAAATGCTTTCCTCTATAAGAGTCGCCATGGTCACGGTATCTCTTCATAGCAATAGAAACTCTAAGACAGCCCCCCAAAGATAAGTGAAGAAAAGACAGCTTTTATGCCAAGCCCTTGAAAGACAAAAGTGAAGTGAAGAAGGGAAACTTACCATTTTCTAGAAATTTTTAAAAAGTGTGTGTGTGTGTGTGTTTATGTGCCCCACATTTGTGCAAGTATCTGGAGGGATCAGAGGGTGTCAGATCCCCAAAAATCTGCAAGACCAACTGCTGAGCCATCTCCCTAGCCTGAAACCTGCAGTTTGATCTGACAATTATGAAGGAGGGGGCACCTCACTAATCAACCCCAAATTCGGTTTTTATTCCTTTTTAAAACTAGAGAAAAGTTTTAATACAGCTTAAACTGTGTTGAATCAAATTTAAATTAATCTGATTCACAATTTTCACTTTGATTTTTCAAGACCAATTCCCAATCAAACTGTTCCCCCACACACACGATTGGACAGTAAATGTTCCCATTTCAATGGGCTTTTCTTAGACCCAATTATCCTGGTGTAACAAGGATCTCATGGGTCACTATTCTGGGGCCATCTCTTTCCTCTCTAAATGACTATGGCTTTTTATCTGTACTTTTTACCTTCCAGCTTATGTCCTGGCTGTTAATGATCTAGGATGGTCTCCTCCCTATACTGAGAAAAACTTGTTTCAGTTATTGGAGGTTGAAGGGGCCTTGGGATCAGGCTGCCTACAATAAAGTAGTAGTCCTATCTCCTTTAAGCCTTGTGACTTTGGATGGACTCAGTGATGATGAGCTTTGTCAACTTGACCCAACCTAGAGCCACCCAGGAAGAGAGTTTCAGTGAAGGCCTGTCTGCACTGGGTTGGCCTGTGGGTATATCTGTGGAGGGCTATCTTAATTAAATTCATTTACATGGGTGTCGCCATTCCCTAGCAGAGGGTTCTGAACTCTGGGAAGTCAAGCTGAGCACAAGTGAGCGTGTATGCACTCATTGCTCTGCTCTTGACTGTGGGTGTGATGTAACTAGCTGTTTGGAAGTCTTGCCTTGACTTCCCCATGATGACACCTGGAACTGTAAGATGAAGTAAAGCCTCTCTCACCTAGGTTGCTTTTGTCTGGATGTTTTTTTTCTTTCATTTTTCTTTATTAAGGAATTTTCTACTCACTCCACATACTATCCACAGATCCTCCCTCCTCCCACCCCCCAGCCCTCTTTCCCAAGCCACCCCGCATCCCCACATCCCCCAAATCGAGGTCTCCCATGGGGAGTCAGCAAAGCCCAGCACACTGAGCCTAGGCAGGTCCAAGCCCCTTCCCACTGCACCAAGGCTGTGCAAGGTATCACACCACAGGCACCGGGTTCCAGAAGCCTGCCCACAGACCGGGGACAGATCCCGATCCCCCTGCCTGGGTGCCCCCCCCCCTCAAACAGTTCGAGCCAAACAACCATCTTCCATATCCAGAGGGCCTCGTTCAGTCCCATAAGGGCTCCACAGCCACCAGTCCACAGTTCATAGCAACAGAAATGGAACTCAGACTACTCCTTCCCTTCCTGCGCTCACCAGTGACGTGGGAAAAATAGAAGTGGAACCAGGAAAATTATACCATTGAGTGTGTTGTTTCTCTGGCAATGCTAAGGATTGAGCCTGGGTCCTTTTGCCTGCTAGGCAACTGCTCTACCCCTGAGATATAGCCCCAGGAAGAGTCTTTTTGAAGTCTAAATTATATCTAAGACATGGCTCTTCCTATGTCCTTTTGCTCCTCACCCTGTATGAGGAAAGCAGCTTTGCTCCATCACAGCTCCCCCCACACACACACGCGTGACACACACACACACACACACACACACACACACACACACACACACACACGCGCGCACGCGCGCGCGCGCACACACACACACACACACACACACCATGGTGCCCTGCCTTGCCATTGGCCCCCAAACAAGGAGCCAACCAAGCATGGATTGAAACCTCCAAAACGGTGAGCCAGAACAAACCTTTCTTCCTTCAAAGTTGATGACCTTGGGTACTTTGTTACAGTGGCAGGACGCTGACTAATACACTTAGCATGTGTTAACTTCACCATAGAGGACAGTTATGTCTGCCCTTGGAAATGCCTAAGAGGAAACAGTATTTAATCTGTTATTTAAGGTTTCTGTCATATAGAGATATAAGACACCGGTCACTGCCCCCTCCCCTCTCAGCTTGTTTAATACTATACAGGAAATGGGACTTTGACAATGAGTTGGAGAAATGGGCATGCTTCCATTTGCTTCTTGACAGCTAGGATAGCCATGATATGGTACCAGCCCTTCTTTTGTCAGGAGTGGGCCTGGGCAGCCAACACTTTCTCCATCTGGGTGTTTAACAAGCAAGCCCATTGGCTATTACTCCAAGCCTCCAAGCTGTGCCTTTCAACCAATCCTAGGCTGATATTTCAGTCCACTTGTCTTAATTTGCAGTTAGTTCAGAACTTGAATGAAATTTTATATTTATTAAATAATTACTTATTTATTTATTTGTTGTTGCACTTTGCTGAGGGCTGGTACTTCTGTGTATGTTTCCAGTAAACATGAATACACAGGCATGACTTCTAGACCTCACTTTCACTTCTTAAAAAAAACAAAACAAAACATGTTTTTGCTAAGAAGGACTGAAGTACAGTGAGTCAGATCCTGGCTTTCTTTAGGTCCAGAGGGCTCTTTTATAAAGGGTTAGCAGAGGATCTGTGTAATGCATTCCTGTGTTCTGCACAGGGTGTCCCCCCCCAAAAAAAAAGAATAAGGCTGGAAATACTGTAATAGGTCCCAGTGTCCCTTGCCTAATTGCCATTTCAGCTCAAAGACCTGAAGATTTGAATCCTCATCAGTTGCTCCAAGGATGCCAGCTCAGAGCACACACAGCTTTCGCCTCCAATCTTTCCTGACCAGAGGCTTGCGCCGTGGAAAGAGACAGGCGAAACAGCCAGCGCACCCTGCTTTGAAAGCTACTGACATCTGTGTCTGGGAAGCTTCTTTCTCGTTGCTGGTTCTTCCCTTTCTTCTAAATTTTAACTCAGCTTTTCTCACCTTGGGCAGTTCCTCACACACAAGCCCTACCCAGCTTGGCAACCCTCATCACCCACTGCCTTTGTGCCAGGTTCCTGAGGCACCAAAGCCAAGGATGGACAGAGCCTCCACCTCTACCTTCTCTTCTTCTGGGGCTGCTGCACCTTCCTGGGCGCTGACTCCCACCCTCCTGTGTGCCTTGCTCTGATTCCTTCTGGCCACCGGGCCCCTGCTACGCTGACTTTTGACATTGCCACTTACAAAGTGATTCACTTGGCATCTGAGCACCATGCCCATCTGTGTGAACCACTGCTGACACCTGCCATTCAACCCCCAGCTTCCTGAAGTCTCTTCTTGCTCTGCTCTGTCCAGGAGCACCCATACCCACCAGGGGCATCCCCCAGCAGTGAGCTTTCTCTTTAGGTCAGATGGTCCCCATGTCCAGTGGGGTCTTTCATTAGGACTCTTGTGTTCTGTTGATCGTTCCCAGCCTCCTCCTGCCTTCGTCTTTTTAGGCACTTAAGAGAACAATCCATCTTAACTTCTCCTCTCCATACACTCACTCGGTTATCCAGATGGTCCATGTCTGACACCTGCTGTGAGCAGGATAAAGAGTCCATCAACAACACTGTCCTTGTCTCCAGTGGAATACAGCATTAATTCTCCTTCCTCAGATGCTGAGCCATAAATGCTTTCCGCATCATGACTGCTCGCTCCCTGCTCTTACTCTAGGAATGAGAGCTAAGTACCTCTCATTTTTCGTTCCAGCTCTTACTCACTAGAAGTAGTTAAATTGTAGTGTTGGAGCTGTTTCTGGGATAAGCGGGGAAAATATGATCAATTAGTGATGTTTGTCACGAGAATATCAGTAGGAAGCAGGGACTATCTGCTGTTTGTCATCCATCTGACAAAGCTACTTCAGTGTGGTGGTTTGAATGAGAATGGCCCCCATGGGCTCATGTGTTTGAATACTTGGTCCCTAGCTAGTGGAACTGTTTGGAAAGGATAAGGGGGCGTGGCCTTGTTGGAGGAGGTATGTCACTGGGCGCGGACATTGAGGACTCGAAAGACTCAAGCTATTCCCAGTGTGCTCTGCCTCTTCCTTGCAGTTAGAGATGGGAGCTCTCAGCTCTTCCTGCTGCCATGCCTCTGTGCTGTCATCATGGACTCCAACCCTCTGAAACTGTAAGCCTAATTAAATGCTTTCTTTTGTAAGTTGTCCTGGTTATGGTGTTTTATCACAGCAACAGAAAAGTGACTAACACAGCAGTTGGTACCAGGGAGTGAGCTATTGTTGTGACAGACCTGACCATGTGGTATTTGGGGGAAATGTGGAAGACTTTGGGACTCTGAAGTGAGAAAGCATTTGAATTCAGTAAGCGGGACTTAATGGGCCATCCTAGAGTCTGGGATGCAGTAGTGTTGAGAGCCCTTCAGACTGTGGAGGCCCAGCTCAAGAGATTTCAGAGGAGAATAACATGAGCAACCAGCTGGAGACCAGTTTTGTGATATTTTGGGAAAGAGTGTGGCTGCCATCTGCCCTTATTGTAAGAATTCGCCTGAGGCTAAATAGAAAAGTAATGGGCTAATTTCTTTGGCTGGCTGAGCAGATTTTAAGACAGCCTGGTATTGACTGTGTGGTTATTAGTAATCACTATTATGCAGGTCTACAGTGAAAAATAGTAAGTGAGGCAAAAGGAAATACCATTTGAAGGCCAAAAAATCCATGGTAATATTGAAGGCTTGTCTGCCCTGCAGGAACAAATTTTGTCTTCTAAAGAGTGATATCGGGGCTGTTAGGAATGCAGAATGAGACAGAGAAAACACTGGAGCTTGGGACACAGGTTTCTCAGCCCCCCCCTCTCTTTTTCCTTGACCACAGGGACATCTGTTGGAATTGTGGGTTCTGGATCTCTAGTATTTAACTTACACATGGTACCGACCCAGACAGAAGTGGGAATCTTCAGACTCCCAAATGCTCAACAAAGGATCTGTCCAGCCCAAGCTGGACCTGGTGTCCACTTCTGAGACATCCAGTGGGTCAGTGGGTTATCCTGTACAAAATTACTATTGGGAATCTATCACTTTCACCAAGTGAACAGGAAGTTATCTTGAAGGACTATGACGGTGACTTGGAACACTGATTCTTGGTAATGTTCATCTTACCGTATGTAGATTACTCAGACATTGCTCAGCCTCTGGCAGCCTTTCCTCCTTCCTCTCAGGCCTGGGATTCTCACTGATATCCTGTATTCAATCCACACTCAGCAAGGTCCTGGAGAGCCACTGGCCCATGGCTGAGTTGGGCCAGCTACCTAGCCTTGCTGCTCATGATTAGTGTATTGTAAAAGTTCACACTCTCTCCATGTCCAGCTCCAATGTCTTCTTCTGAGATTCCCAGAGAACAGTTCAGGCCCATCCTGGACCATTCTGCACAGGGTCTCTGCAGCCACTGTCTTTCTGTGTGGAGATTGACCCCATGTCACTTTCATGTCACCATCATTCTCTTCCTACTCACAGCCATTCCTGTCTTCAGGATAGACTCTGACAGCAGACCCCAGCCCAGCCCCAGTAGTTACTCTGGACTCTCTGGTTCCATCCCCAAGTCAATCCCAGCCTTTCCTTTCCGACATGAAGTGTCAGAAACTCTGGAGTTAAGACCTCATACCTGCTCCTTCCTCCATGCGACTGTCCCTCTGAGATGTGACCTGAGCCTAACCCTTGTCACATGTCTCCATATGCATGGTATCCTATGGTGTTGCCCATTTGCTCTTATTCCTCCTGGGCACCATTCTTTCAGGGAGGCCATGGATCCTGCTGGTTTGCAGAGAATGTGAGAAAATTGTTCTCTAAGTCTAAATGCAACAAGCCAGGGAGAGGTACCTGGAAAGACATGGCCAGCATGATTCTTCAACCTCCAATTTGGAGAACCAGAGGTCAACATGGTATTTTGAGCTTTGGGGACACTGGTATCCAGGCAAGTGTTGGTCCAGCAGCCCAGGCATTCCCATCTTCTCCCAGGGAAGCTATGAATGTGGCCCAAAACATCTGTAGATGACAATATCATGTCATACTGTCAAAAGGTTGGATACCCTCAGTAGCCAATAAGTCTTGAGGTAGAAAGACGGAATATCTCCCAACTGGGGTTTGTCTTTCGTGAGGGATTAGATACTTTACATTCAGTTTCCAGGAGCTAGCAAGGTTGAGGGGAGGAGCTTGGTGGAAGGTAATCACTTTAGAATGAAGTCACAGTGATGGATAGCCCTGGCCTGCTCAGCCACACAAATGGCATGAATAGATGACAGCAAACCTGTCACCAGTGTCCCACGGGTGGATCAGACTCACAAGTTCCCTGACCTTCTCAGGAGAGGAATGATGATGTGCATGCAGTATGAGCTCATCAAGCGGAGGCTCCCTGGAATTGGGACTCAAAGGCCTGGTTGGGGACCCACTCTTGAACTTCATACGCGACAGTGTCTTTTTATTAGTCGCCACCCTGCTGCCCCCACTGCTTCTCCTGCATCTCTTTCTCCCCGTGCACTGGCATTTCCCCTGCCTCTGCCTGGGAACACAGCTTTCCTCTGTTCAGTCTCCATTATGGCTGTCCTCACAGACATCTCACAAGGGACTGTCTAGACAGCAGCACTGGCCCTTCTCGGGGATGAGGCCCCAGGAGTGATGTCCTCCCTTGTGATTTTTCCACTGACCAGGCTGATTGTCCCAAGGGTAGATGCCCTGCCTAAGCTAAGCCAGTGAGCCAGTTTCTCCAACATAACTTATAAAATGGAGGGTCACAGAAATTGGGTTAAAGTCACATGTGTGAGAGCTGGGAGGCCCCGTCCTCACTTAATGTCTGATGCTGTCTCGTTCACTCCATGTTACCTGGAGTCATATGACCATTCCCTGAGTGAGTGGTCAGCATTAGACTCCACTGGCTGCCGTCAAAACACTCGGCCATTTTCTCCGTGTCTCCGTTCCAGGCTTCCTAGAGACTCTGGATGGGTTTTGTTAGCCTCTGGGCTGCGTTTTCCTAAGTCTGCGTACACTAGCAGGAACGGGATCCAGGCTGCTTTGAACCTCGGCTGTAACTGCTCACCTGGGGGAGCATACGGCTCAGTGCTGAGAAAGGAAGACACCTTCCAGGTGCCTGAGAAGACAGGGTCTCCCACTGCAAGTTCTGCAGGGCAGCGCCCACGGATCAGAGAAGTAAGAAATCTTCTCTCTGGAGGCAAAGGGCCTGTGGAGGGGGAAGACACAAGCCAGTTTCAAGCAGGCCTTAAACAGTGTCCCTGAGGTCAAAGGAAAGGATGGGACAGTTCATTCTGCTCACGATCAACTCCGCAAGCCTCCTACCCACGGTTCACTGCGGGCCTCGGGGACATGTGATTTAAAGTATGTTTCCAAGCAGCAACTTACTGGTTGTTCAGATATCTGTCCAAAGCTGTGAATCTAATTAGCTTTAATATCCTCTTGCAGCAAAAACTAATATGAAAACACAGACATAGTGAAGGGAAACACATTTGGAGAGCCAGCCAGAGACAACATTCCCTATTCCTGCCCCAGCTTCCAGACCCCTTCACTAGGTGGCCAGAGACTCAGCTTCCCAGACAAGGCCCTTTGCTCCGATAAGGAAGGAGACTGAGACCCCTGGAGCCACGTCCATTATTCTAGGACTGCACAGGGTGTGACACTATCACAGGTGGACAGTCACAGAGCTGGGGTGGATGGACCACTGAGAGGCATCTAGTACAGATGCCTTGTTGATGTGATTTTATCTATCTACCATCCATCTATCTATCATTTCTATCTATCTATCATCTATCTATCTATCTATCTATCTATCTATCTATCTATCTATCATCTATCTATCTATCTATCTATCTATCTATCTACCCGTCTATCTATCCATCATCATAATCATCTTTGTGATCTATCTAAATTTATCTATCACATATCTTGCTATATCTATCTTTATTATATATGTAATATATGTGTATATATTATATGTATATATCCATATGTATATATTATATGTATATATTCATATGTATATATTATATGTGTATATATGTATACATATATATATATATATATATTCCATATAAAATTCACCACTTTGGAAGCAGTGAAAGGTACTGAAGATCTAACGCGGGTCTGTGCAAGCTAAGCAGTCCACCACTGAGCTGCTCTCCCAGCCCAGGTTGACCCTTTCAACCATTTTGAAATGGACAGGTCAACAGCATTAGAGACATTGACACTACTCTCCAGCTCTCCCCAGCAGCATCTCCGGAGCCCTTCCACCACCCCAAATGACAACTCGGTGCCCACTGAGTAAATCCCCATTGCCCACTCCCCGACTCCAGCCTCTTGGTCACCCCAGCCCTCTAGCCACCGTCCTCCTTCCTGACTATAAAGTTTCCTGGCCCCACATGGGTAAAGTCACGCAATACTTGCTCTTCTGTGGCTGATGTACTTGTTTTAGAATAAGGCATCCCACATTCGGTGTGATAGCGTGTCTTATTAGCATTTCCTTCCTCCTCCGGGTCTTTGTTTATCCGGTCACCTGCAGATGGCCATTCTGATGGCATGTGTCTTCTGTCATTGTAAACGATGTTGTAAGGAGGGATGGAAAGACGGCTCAGTGATTAAGAGCGCTTGCTCCTCTTTCAGAACACCCGAGTTCAGTACTCAGCACATATGACCGGGTTTGGTTCCCAGTACATATGTCAAGAAGCTCACAAACACCTATAACTCCAGCTCCAGGGGAGCCCAACACTTCCGACTTCTGTGGGCACCCGTTCTTATCTGCACATACCCCACACAGACAAAAAATATAAATATAAATATAAATATAAATAAAATATAAATATAAATATAAATATAAATATAAATAATATACACACAAATATGTTTGTGTGTGTGCATATGTGTGTATGTATATACCTATATATAGGTATATACATATATATTTAATTTTAAAAGTTCAAATTAAAAATGCTGCTAGCACAGTGGTTTACAGGTTTATCATTTTTTTAACTGTAAAGTTTTATTGTGCAGATAACTATGATCATTGTTGGAAATTTAAAAGTTGATATGTATTCGAAAGCAAATCAAAATAATTCTTAGCTCCTCTTTGAAAGATAACCACTACAAATAGTCAGTAATCATCCTTCCAAAAATGCTCTCTCCAGTTTCTGTTTTCTTCTTGGATCTCTACAGATGTAGCTGTATTTTAAACAAGCGGGAGCTACACATATATCATGTGTAACCTCTATGACTCCCTGTCTTTCTCTCAGATAGATGACAGATAGATGATAGACGGATACGCACACACATACATACATACATACATACATACATACATACATTCATACATACATACAAACATACATACATCTACAGTTACAGATGCTGCCAATATGGTTTTAAGACGTCATTTGAATAAATCCTGTGGCTATGAAGCGCCACCACGGTTTTCCAGTGTTGTTGGTTATTGAGATCATTTCTAATATATCGTGCTGAAGCATACTGGCTCCTGAGTTTCCAAGGATCCTCTTCAGTTGTTCTCTTAGATAGTTGTTCTCTTCCTCATTTTACAAACATAGAAATTGGGGTCCAAAGAAATTAAGTAACTTGGCCAAATGTCTGCAAACAAAATTTGGTCATTGACCAGGTAGCCTAAGTAGTGTGGGAAAGATTACAAAGTATTTTTTCCAAGACCCCTTTCTGGTCTATGTGGAGCTAAAATCTTTCATATCTTACTGGCCAGAGCCACGCCCTCCTTGTGCTTTTCCCTAAACCCTGGCTCCCAGTCTTCCATGAGTCCCAGTGAGTCCCTTTGAAACTCTACAGCATCTTGGGTTCATCTGATCGATCTGTCCCAGCAGTGCTGAGGGCCTCAGGGTTTAGGCAGGCTGCCTCTCTATCAGGGACAGCTCTGACTAGAGCTTCCTGGATGGTGCATTCATACAAGAACAGGATAAACAAACTTTGTTTTTGGTTCCTAAAATGTCAGGTATACTTGTAGTGCTGTGGTGTATTTGCTCAAGAAGTAATTGCTAAAATAATAAGGAAGAGATGGAGAAATAAGGCAGGCAGGAAGTGGGGGAGAGCAGATGGAAGATCTGGAAATCTGGATCTATTTCCACAGCTTCCTAGTTTTGTCTGACCTACGGTCCACCTCACCCTTCCCATGAAGGGTGACAGGAGGAAGGGGGAGACAAAACAGTGTGATGGTAAGAGTAAACAGAATTACTGCACATGTGTGTATGCACACACACACACACACACACACACACACACACACGAAATTGGCAAAGAATACCAAACGACTGAGAGCAGAGACAAAGTGAAAGGTGAACTTCACCACCCCACGTATAAGGCGCTTTCCCACATTGCTAGGCCACAGAGCGGGGCTTTTTTCTTCCCCTGCTCTGGGCTCAGAGCGTCTGAGAACGGCTCCCTGCAGTGGGCACCACTTAAACTTAACCTAGAACTTCTGGGGCCAGGCAACATATGTTACAAGTGGACGTTTATACACCGCACTACAGATGCAAATGGAAAGTGTCTTTTGAAGCTGGCTGTTGGTTACCTGGGATACAGTTTCCCTTAAGGACAAAGCTATAATTACTAGCCAGCCTTTCAGAGACCCATTTAATCCATAAAACTGAAATATAGTTTAATATTGACTTAGTATTATTAGTATTGACTCCTGGGATGAGTGAAATAACAAAAGAGAAGGAAAAGAGAAGGAGAAGGGGGGGCAGGATGGGGAATTCATTCCTGGAAGGGCATCCCCCAGCAGTGGTGCCTCTCGTCTCTCGGGCTCTCACAGTGAACTTGAGCCTGGTTTGTGCTCACTGTCTGTACTTTCTCAATTCCCACCGCCTCTGCTCAACCCAGTTCAATGAGTCCCCACTCCTGGGTCTCTGGACCTCGCTGCTCCAGCAGCACAACTGCCCAGCAGTTTCAAGATCGAAACCTCCCACCCTACAGGAAGCTCCTTACGCAAGAAGATAAACAACTCAACATAGTTTCAGGAAATCCCTGAAACTGAGGAGATTTGCTAGGCCTCTCCCCGCCAGAGTCAACAATTAAAGCTTGAGTCCCCCTCGGATGGAAGGAAGCTGGGCTACAAAGAAAACTCTGAGAGGAGCCAAGCTGCTGAGAAGACCAGCTGCCTGGAAGAGGCAGGAACCAGCTGACCTGCCTGCAAGAAGTTTAGACCAACTGAGGCACTTGGAAAGGACACTCTCCAACTGTTGAGCTGCATGCAGGCTGTGTGGCATGCCCCAGCATGCCAGCTTTGTAATCACCCATGCTGGGGCGGGCTTTGGTGATGCAGCTGTTTTGAGTCATTTCTGCTCCTGTAAGTCTTCACCCAAATTCCGATAAGTAACCCCAATAAAACTCATTGGTTCACCAAATTGGACTTTGGCGGTATCCATACTTTCTTCTGTTGTAGCCTCTCTATCTGGAGTGGGTACATGTGTGTGGTGTCTCCTCAGGAAAAGTTTTATCACCCAACATACTGTCAGTGTCTCCAATGGTCACCAGTCTAGCCTAACAGCCAAGTTTCTGTATTCCTCTTCTTTGTCTTCTGAGCTTCTTCTCATGGCCGGCCACTCCTTCCTTCTGGAAGCAGTGTCTACTCTGACCTTTGTGGTAGGCTAGGCTTGCAGCTGTGGGTCTATACACCTCCCTGTGAATCCCCCTTGGCCACGTGACTTTGCAGTGCCTGTCACCATAAAGGGGAGTCTATTTTCTTGCACTTGACTTTAGTACTTGCATTGTGACTTTGGCCTACAGCTTCCCTACTGTGACTGGTTTGAGAAGTGCTATGCAATTGTGCTTGGTACTTCGCATACCTGCTAACCAAGAAAAGATTCAGCTGGTTTGATAGACGTGTGCAGTGGGTCAGGGTTGCATTCGCCGATGCAGCAGCACAGATGAGCTGATCCTTAGCTGACCTATAATGCTAAGCAAATAAATGCTTATTATTATGTCTTTCCAAAGTTTGCGGACTGTTTGTTATGTATGTACCTACAGCTGACACTTATACCTTCCAGCAACCATGCTACCCTGGTTTGGTTTCTGTTGCTGTGATAAACATCACCAAGTGTAGTTTGGTGAAAAAAGAGTTATCTGGCTCACACTTCTGTGTCACAGTCCTGAGGGAACTCAGGGAAGGAACCTGGAGTCAAGAACTGAAGCAGAAGCCACGTCACAATTCGGCTTATCGGCTCACTCATTCATGGCTTTCCCACCTACCCACCTTATGTAGCAGCCCAGGCCCACCTGCCCAGGGACGAGACCACCTGCAATAGTCTGGACCTTTCCAAATCGATCATTAACCAAGAAAATGCCCCCACAGACATGCCCACAGTCCAGTCTGATGGCGACAGTTCCTCGGCCGTGATTCCATCTCCTGAGATCTGTTTAGGTTTGTGCCAAGCTAACAGAAACTAACCCGCACTCACTTGTAGGTCCTCTCTCCCAGGCTTGCTTGCCTAAGCCTCCTTCTCATCATCACCATCATGGCCCACTAGGCCTCTAAACCTGAGCAGTCTCGGGGGCCCTCGCCTTCTGGTTCTCTTTATTCAGTGAATCCGTTCAAAGTCATGACTCTAAACTCTTTGCCAGTGACTCCCAAACTTAGAGTCTGATGTCATACCTGAGCCCCACGTCAGCATAGCCAAGTGTCTTCCCAGTGTCCCTACTGGCCTCTGTCAGGGGTAAGAGGGTACAGGTAGGGAGTCAGTGGGTCAGGGCTGTGTTCCAGAGAGGAGTAAAGGGACAGCAGCCATACCCCATGTGCTTCCCTAACCCCTTTGGAGTGTTGGCCCTATAGGAATCAGTGCGAGCAGGTCAGCCCTTCTGCTGGAGCAGACTATCATGAAGAGTGGGTGAGCATGGAATCCCAGGCCTGCTTGGCTCTGGGCCAGCGAGGACCCCACTCCTGAGGCCACCCTACAGCGCTGCTTTCCTGGTAGCTGGCCCTCAGCTGGCCTGTTGCCCTCAGCTTCCCATCCCCTGATTCTGACCCAATACAGCCAAGGCTCTGTATTTTCCTAACAACTCACTGGACAGGAGCAGCCACCTCAGGTATCTTACAGGGTGTATGTGTGTGGTGTGTTGGGGTGCCTGTGGATGTAGCAGGAGCCCAGGCCGCAGGAGCCCGGCCCCTTCCCCTCTACCAGGTGCTGATCGATCTCACCAGCTGATAGGCCTGAGAGAACCGGGGCTTTCGTTTGCATTTCAGATATGTTGAAGATTATTAATTACACAGCGGTGGCTCTCCATCACGGTTTTTGGGAAAGGGTTGTCAGCCCCCAGGATGCTAGATGCTCAAGGAAAGTGTAGATGTTGATTAGGACTGTGCCCCTGGAACCCTTCTCCCCTCAACCCCTGCTGGATTTTGCTGGCAGCTGCACAGCATGGCCTCCCACCCTGCCAGGTGTCCCCATGGTGTGGCCCAGATCAGAGGCAAATCCCCAGAGCCTCTCAGGGGAGGGTCTTGCCAGATCAGCAGGAGGTAAAGCCTACAGCTGCCTGGGTCTGGGCTTGAGATTCTCACCAACCCTCTCACAGATGGCAAACAAACAAAACAAAAAACAAACAAACAAACCCACAGATCTGTGCGCCTGTCAGGCCCAGCCTCGGGCCTTTCCCCTCAGACACCCCCCTATCCCAGTCCATCTCTCCCTCAGTCAGCAGCACCTCTGATGGCTTCTGCTTCTCCTGTGTCCCTCCAGCTCCTCTTGGGACCACCTGACTGTGGTTGCCTGCATCTCTTGCCCTCCCCTTCACATTCCTTTAACCAGCTTGCACCCGGATGCTTACCAGTGTGCTGTGATGCTGTAACAGGCCACAAAGCTGCATCAGTTACTTTTCTCGTTGCTATGACAGAATCCCTGAAATGCAGCAGCATAACGGGATCAGGGGGCGGGGAGTGGGGGTGGGTTGGGGTGGGGGTGGGGGAGGTTGTGATTTTCAGTCCATCATGGCGGGTAAGGCATGGTACCATTGCATCCACATCAGGAAGCAGAGAAAAATGAACGCTGATTCTCACCTTCTCTTCATTCGGCCCAGGACACAGCCCATGGAATAGTGCCACTCATGTTTAAGGTGGGTCTTCCCATCTTACTTAACCCAGTCTAGAAACTTCCTCACAGACATGCCCAGAGTTTTGTTTCCTAGGCAATTCTAGACCCTGTCTGCTTGACCGGAGTGACCATCATGGGGCCTGAGCTGCAGACATTTACTATCTTTGTTCTGGAGGGCAAAGCTGTCCCTTGTGTGTGAATGTCTGCCTCCAGATTTCATCTGTCTAGTCAGTAGTGGTGTTAGACTTTCCCATGATAACAAAATGCCTGAGCAAAACTATTTTAAAGGAGGGAAGATTAACTTTGGCACAGTTTCTGTGGTTTATTTTAGTCTATGGCCAGATGGCTCCATTCTGCTGGACCCGAGGTGAGGCAGAACATCATGGTAGATGGGGTGCATGGATTAGGAGGCCTCTCATCTCATGTAGAGAAAGAGGGGAAAGACCCTGCAAGGTACCCTGGAATGACACAATTCTGGGCTATTGTAGAATATTATTCTAAGATGTGTTACATTTGTTTATGCTGTGAAACATTTGTTTAATGATGCAAGGATGTGTTGCATTCTTTTATGTTACATTTGTTTAACTCTGTGAAGCTGTGTTACTTTGCCTGTCTAAAACATCTGCTTGGTCTAATAAAGAGCTGAATGACCAATAGCAAGGCAGGAGAAAGGACAGGCAGGGCTGGTGGGCAGAGAGAATAAATAGAAGGAGGAACATTGGAGGAAAAGATGAAAGAGCAAGAGAAGAAGGAGAGGTTGATGCTAGGGGCCAGCCACACAGCCACACAGCCACACAGCCACACAGCCACACAGTCAGCCACAGAGTAAGAGTGGAAGTAAGATTACAGAAGTAAGAAGGGGAAGAAGCCCAGAGGCAAAGGGTAGATGAGATAATTTAAGTTGGGAAAGGCTGGCTAGAAATGAGCCAAGCTAGGGCCAGGCATTTATAGGTAATCATGGGCCTCTGTGTGTGATTTGTTTGGGAGCTGGGTGGCAGGCCCCCCAAAGGATCAAGGACAGCCAACAACAGGGGGCCTCCTTCCTTCCAGCAATATGCCATCTTCTATAGCTCCTCCACCTCCTGATGGTTTATCCAGACTATGAAATTATCAGTTGATCAACCAGTTGATGAAGGCAGAATCTTCATAATACAATCTCTTCCTCAAAGAGCCACCTCTGGACATAGAGACTAAGTCTTCAATGCATTAGCCTTTGGAGAACACTTCATACACAGACCAGGACACCAGCCATATTAGATTAGGCCCATCCTATCCGTATCCAACAGCGTCTATAACCATCCAATCCAAATACAGCCACATCCAGACACCGGAGTTAGGACCTCAGCATACGACTACTAAGGGGACATGATTCACACCTTACCTGCTGCTGCAGCAAAAGCTCAAAGTCCAAATTCCTTCTGTGACATGCAAGGCTTTCTCTAATCTGTCCCAAATCCGTGTTTCCAGAGTGTTCCTTTTCTGCCTCTGTCTGCATGCATGTGTGTGGTACTCTTTCAAGTGGAAGGAACAGTCAGGAGGGAGAGTGACATTTGCTGAATGTCCACCAAATGCCACCCCCACTGCAAGTCTTTTCTGGGCATCACCTCTTGTCACCCTCACAATAACCTCCCCAGAGAAGCATCACGTTCATTTTCAGATGAGCAAACTGAACTCTGAGGCCAACTCACTCGTGATCACCACCATGGCCAAGGGGAAATCTAAGCTACACTGAAGCCTGTGTGATTCTGGAACCACGGCTCAGGTGGCTTGTGGAGAAGGGATCCATTCTTGGAAGGTTTGGGTCAGAAAGGATACTTGGGGAACGTAGACACTGAAAACCAGAATGAGCACAAAGAACAAGAGGCATTGTTGAGTGTGTGTGTGTGTGTGTGTGTGTGTGTGTGTGTGTGTGTGTGTGTGTGTTGGGGATCCTCACCTGGAAGGAGCACGTGGCTGGAAGGGTGGAGGATTCTGAGTGTAGAGGCTTCCAGAGGGCGGGTTGGGGAAAGGGTTCTGGCAGGTGACAGAGGCTGGGGACACAAGGAATGCTGGGAGAAACTCCCTTGGACCTCTGCAGCCTTCTGGGGTCTGGAGATCAAGTGAAGGGGACTGGAGATGACTTTTTGGAGACTCCATCTGGATGGATGCCTTGGCACAGGTAGGAAATGTTATGCAACACAGGATCAACACTTTCAGCAGAGCATAGGCTTCCCAGAGAGCAAACCCCTCACCAATGTAGAGGAACAGCAGAGTCACATAGCCAGGCATGATAAGGTCAGAACTGAGATTGTTGGAGGGTTGAACAGCCCGTGGCCTGTGGGCTGCATGTGTCCCAGCACAGCTATGGATAAACACTGCTTGTGATGGTGAGTGTTGCCTGGCAACAGAATCTAGATTCACCTGGAAGAAGAGCCTTTGGACAGGTTTGTGGGGAATTATCTTGATTGTGTTAATGATGTAAAGAGACTTCATTGTGCCCACCATGGGTGGTACCATACCCTGGGTGGGATCCTGGACTCTATAAATGGAGAAAAACAACAGAGACAGAATGATCCCTGGACCTCACTGACCATGACCATCCAGTCTAGCTGAATTGGTGACCTCCAGGTTCAGTGAGAGACCCTGTCTCAAAATTAAAGTGGAGGGCAACTGTAGAAGACAACTCAAAATTGATTCTGGCCTCTTATGCTGACATACACACATACATGTGAACACACAAAATGTTCGCAGGCCACCCCAAGGTCAGCCAAGATGCAGATGCATTGGTATTTAGGAGATTGTCTTTATCTCTTTTTTGGGAAGAACCTTGTTCTTCTACGAGCTGTGAAGACAGACACATTGTCCATGGTGTGCGAGCCAGCTGGCTGACAACATGGAGTTCAGAGAGCTTGGACTGGGGCCAGGCTGGACTGTCCTGCCTGCGCTCCTGACTTGCGCACCTTCAGGCACATCACTTCATTTTTCTGTGCTGTCACGGGGTAATCGGTGCACCTGTCCCATGAGGAGGTGTGATGAGAACGACATGAGAAGAGCCTGTGCAAAAGGCTTTTCGTGAGGAAAAGCCTTCACTAAATATTAGTTAATGTTATAAGCTTTCAAATCAACCAGGAGTGAATAATCCCTGCTCTACTCCCTCAGCTGTGGCAAGGGAAACAAAGATTTGTCAGCTGGCTCCTGCCTGCAGGACTTCACAGCTCTATGACTTTACAACTATGAGTGCCATGAGAGAAATAAGAACCAAATGGTGTGGGACAGAGATCAAATCCCCCACAGGGTTAAGAATTAGAAAAAGCCTAAAGGTAGATGATGCTCAAGCTGACTCTGGAGGAATACGAAGTCTACAGCTGACCTCACAAGACCCTGGTGACATCCTTGAGACACCAAGCCTCAGAGGGGTTAGACCCACCTCCAGGGTCACAGCTAGAGCTTTTGAAAACTACCAGTCCTCTCCATATTCATACCAGAAAGCAAGGTAGCTCCCAGGCTCCCTGCTGAGCAATTTGCAAACTTTATTTCATGTAAGCGTTCCCACAACCTTGCAAGTCGGGTTATTTATTATTAGTCTTGGGGTTTTGCTGATCTGAGAAAATGAAAAAGTAAATGTGATGAATACATGAATAAAGGACAATGCCATTTTTCTCCTCCTTTCCATCATGCAAAGATGGCTTACTTTCTAGAATTATCAAACCTCTTTCAGAAAGTCATAGGACAATATATATATATTGAGAGAAAGCAGATTAAGGCAGCATGATTCTTGAACCATTCAGTAAAAAAAAAATGAAAGTAGCTTTGTTATCTGGTGCCTGTCTCCATAGTCATTGTTATCATCAGTTAAAACCTGTATTCACTCAGAAATTAAAATAACGCCCCATGCACAGCAATTTCTAGACATGCAGTCAATGGTTTTCATAGCACCTGTTATTCTTCTGAACTTTAGTTGACTGTGAGTGTTTTACAGTGAGAAGATCTTGTCTAAATGTCCTACTTCACAGAGAAAAAGCCATAAAATGGAGTGACAGAGAAATTTCTTTTTGTGTCGATGAGGCTCCCAAGTCCTTAGCACTGATAGGAATATCTACAACACTCCCTGGAAGGATTTGCAGTCACCAGTTTGAGACCCCTGAGCAGGCCTCAGACATTCTCCATAGGACAAAGCTGTTTATGGACTTCTTTCCAGTTCATCCGAGCAGCAGTAGCTGCATTTCAAAATCAAGTCTAAAGGCAACAATAAACATCATTCAAATAAAACACCCACTGCAATCTTGTGAAATACACGCTTCTATTTTCTGAAAATTGTTCCACATTTACTTAGTTGTTGAATGAACTTCAATGGAGGAGACATGAACAAAGTGTATTCACCCCAAATAGGGCATCAGTGATAGGCCAAAGTCATGATTCCATCAAGAGTCTAACTTGGTAAACCAATGAGTTTGTTGGGCTTACATGGGTGGGGTGTTACTTGAATAACCCCAAAGCAGTGGCATCATCTATAGGTGGATAATTCTTTTCCACCCACCAGTTCAGAATACATAACACAGAGATTTAATATGAATTATAAATGCTCAGCCAATAACTCAGGCTTGTTACTAGTTGACTCTTTTAAAATTTTAAATTAACCTCTGTTTCTTATCTATACTTTGCCACATGGCTCAGTACTGTTTCTCAGCATGACATGCCCATCTTGCTTCTGTGTCTGCTTGCAACTCTTCTAACTCTGCTCTTCTTCTTCCCAGCATCCTCTGTGTCTGCTCTCCCACCTATATCTCCAGCTATTCGGCTCTTTCATTAAACCAATCAGAAGGTGCCTCGGCAAAGGCACATCTTCACAGTGTATGAAAAGATTATTCCATAGCAATCACAACAAAGTAGATGATGACTTCCCCACAGCTACATAGATGGGGTGCCCCCCTTCAGTTGTACACTCTATAGACCATGTCCCAAGATCACATGGTCATGTGTGGCTTGTGCAGAATTACATAGAGCTGGGAAGGAGGCAGTAGAGGGAGCAACTAGATTCTTGAGTAAGGATCTAATAATGTTCTTCTGAGGGAACATCAACGTCAACCCTCAACTTGATCTTGAGGGTCTCCTGCAAGTGGTCGCAGCTGCTGTGATGAAGATGGCAGTGGCTGTTAGCTCAGAGGACAATATTCTACAACACCTGTCAGTGGCACTACGAAGAGTCTGGCTACTGTGTCCCCTTAGCAGCAGAAGCCTGGAAAGAATATTCCCAATTCTGCCCTCCACACTACACCACGCTCCAGGTTTGGGATTGTGACCATCTGTTCCTGAGGAGTTCTCTGTGGTAGAGCCCCCCAGGAATGGACTCTTGTCATGCTCAGCTTTGCACTTGAGATGCAAAGACCCTGAGACAGCTAAGTCCGACTCATCACTTAGTTCCTCTGGGTGGTTAAAGCTATAGGAACAATACTTCCATTAAATGAGAGAAGCTGATGAACAAACAAGGTCTCTTCTTTGTGGCTGAAGATACCAGATCAGGTACCACAGCATACACAACATCTGTGATGGCAGGTGCCTGGGGGCTGAGAGCAGGAAGGCAAGGAACAGGGAGACAGCAGGGAGGGAAAGAGAGAAGGCTAAGGGGAGAAAAATCTCAAGAATAAAGAATCCAAGTTGTGAGAAGAGAATTCTTTTTATCGGTTTATAATCACGTTGTGTGTGTGTGTGTGTGTGTGTGTGTGTGTGTGTGCGTGTAAGTGCCAAGATATGCATTACAAGGTGTGCTCGTGGCAGTGAAGTGAGAGAACAGCTTCTGTGAGTTGGTTCTTTCCTTCTCCTGTGGGTCCTGGGAGTGGAGCTCAGGTTGCCAAGCTTGCACGGCAACTCAACTATTTCCACTTATCATTTGAGACCCAAGGGAGAAGGAAACCCATGCTGTAGAATATTCCTTTACACTGTGTCAATATATGTCACTGTGATTGGTCTACTAAAGAAACTGGGAAGGATAAGGTTAGATGGAAAAAACAAACTAAGGACAGGGAAGGAGAAGGGTAGAGTCAGGGAAGTCCCCAGCCAGACACAGAGGGAACAGAAATGTGCCACATTATTAGCATGAATGTGCCATGCTAATAAAGGTACCGCCACATGGCAGAGCAAAAATAAGAAATATGGGTTAACTTCAAAATGTAAGAGCTAGTTAGTAATAAGCCTGAGCTACTGGCCCATTATTTATAAATACTGTTAAGCCTCTGTGTTGGTTATTTGGGAGCAGGTGGTCATGACAGGAAAAGTCTGCCTACAAACCCACTCATGCTAAAATATCACACACCAGCAAGAGAGATTAGGTTTTGGATCTTTGCCTGACAAAGTCATGTACTTCAACTGATTCACAGATGTAAGCAGATTTTCCATTGGCTCCCCAATAATGACATGGAGACATCTTATTAATTATGAAAGCTTGGCCTATAGCCTCGGCTTGTTTCTGACTAGCTCTTATAACTTAAATGAACCCATTTCTTTTCATCTGTGAGCTGCCACATGGCTCATGGCTTGTTACCTCATCTCCTACATGTCATGTTTGTTCTCCATCTCTCGGCATCTCCCTTCTTCTTCCCTGTGTCCTCTCTGCCCAAACAATCCTGCCTAGCTATTGGCCATTCAGTTTTTTATTAAGCCAATCAGAGGGACACATCTTCAGAGTGTGCAAAAAGATTGTTCCACAACACACAGGGAATTCATACACGTCTCCTCCCCAGCCCTTCCTCTAAACACACACCAAAGAGTGGAGTTCAACCACCCTGAGACCCTTAGCAGGGGGACAATGCTCTGGCTGAGTGTGGCTCCACTGTGACTCCTCGTTGCTGGACCCCAAGCTGCCTCAGAGGCACCTCTGGGTGTTGCTCTCTGCTGGAACTCTGAGCAGGAAACAGAGTCAGAGGTGATAATGAGGGGCCACCAGCAGCTAGAGGTATGGAGGGCAGCCATGTTCTGACAATGATCTTTCTTCACCCTGGGCCTCGTGCCATGCAGCTTTCACACTAGAGACCTTTGTGTTGGAGCCTACATTTTTGCTTCCTTAAAGGGAAAAGCCTCTGGAACGTCTTTGGGGCCATGGGGTGTGTAGAGTGTGAAGGAAAGAGGCCTTTCTCTTCCTGTTGACCAGCTGGTATCCCTGCTATTTAGGTTTCTATTGCATAACTGGGCCTCAGAGGCAATTGGAGGAGGAACACTCTCACAGATTTGTAGTGGCTCCGGAATGTCAAGCATCCAGGTGCTCCTGGAAGATTAGCTGAAATGAGCGGTTGGCAAATTACAGCCTGCAGGCCAATCCAGCCCTCCACCTGTCTCTCTGTGTGCAGCAAACAGCCATTCTCTTTTGTACTTTTAAGGGATTGTGAGGCAGACAAAAACTGTGCTAGAGACATCCCCGAACACACAGCCTAAAATATTTAGCCTCCAGCCCTTTCCACAGTAAATCTTTCAGTCTCTGGTAGATAGTCTCTGTGGATCAGAGACTATACCAAGTTCTGATATCAAAAAAATAAAAAATAAAAAATCAATAAAAAAGATTAAAAACCCAGAATCTCTGGTGAGAACAAAGGTCTGTCCCTGTTGAGGGTGAAGCCACCACACAGGCTCAGACTTGGCCCACAGCCCAACCCTGCCTCCTCACTACAGGGTATGTTAAGGTCTCAAGGGTGGAAGGTTCCCCTGATGGAGGTGAACTGTAGGTTGGACAGTATCTGACAGTCACTGTCACATCAGCTTGGCTGGGTCTTGTACCCAGGCCTTCAGTCAAATACACTTGGACATTGTCACATTGCCCTCTTGCTATGGTCTGAGTGTTCATCAAGGCCACTGTATCATCCTTTAATCACACTGTAAGTTATTAATAGGATGGGACTTTACTCTGGGTACAGTGTTCAGACATGAGACCTTTGAAGGAAAGGAGGGTGAGAGGAGGTTCTGACGGTTACAGTTCCTGAGACTGGATCACGGTGGCTTTGTAAGAATAGAGAGAGAGCAGACAGACAGACAGACAGACAGACAGACACACACACACACACACACACAGACCTGTGTTCTCCTTGTCTCTTAATAGACAATGCCTTGTTTTCAGGACTCTGCCTGCAAGATTCCCACCAGCAACAGCAGCCCGGGGTCCTTACTCTGCACCTTTAGATTGTGAATTAAATATTTTCTTTATAAGGTTAGTCTACTTCTGGTATTTCAGTATAGTCATGTAAGATGGGCTAATATGCTTCCATTATATGAGTGAGTCTCATCCAATGGGTGAAAGACCTTATTAAAGCCAAGAGTTACTACTCCTGAGAAAGAGGAAGCCTTGCCAAAGGGCAGGATTAAAACTGCAGTCCAGCTTCTTCCTGGGGCCCATTTTATCAGCCTACTGGACAGATTTGAGACTTGCTGGCAGCTTCTATAGTCACACAAACCAATTCCTTAGCATGAATTCCTGGTCTTTCCAACGTCCTGTTGACTGTGTCTCTGGAGAGAGCCTTGCCTGTCACCGGGGTGGACTACATGCAGATCTTATGTTCTGTTTTGTTTTGCTTCGTTGATTTTCGAAACAGGGTTTCTCTGTGTAGTCCTAGCTGCCCTGAACCTCAATTTGGAGATCAGATAGGCCTCAAACGCAGAGATCCTTCTGCCTCTGCCTCTGAAGTGCTGGGGTTAAAGGTGTGCGCCACCATGCCTGGCTGCAGGTCTTCCTCTACTCTCTGTCTGGCTAGAAGTAAGGCCAAGTGTGGCTTGTCTCTGTGACTCCATTTGGTCCGCTTTTCCTCAGGCTTTCCCTAGGTATGGAGTGGCATGCAGGAGATTGGCCCCAGTGCCCACAGGGCTTCCTCTCCAGTGACTTTCATCTGTCACATTTCCAAGGCCCTCATGGACTGCTCGGGCAAGGTCTTACCTGAGACCCAGATAGGCAGCAGGTTCTCCAGCTTTGGTCACTATGGTGCTTCCCACGTGCGGGGTGGGGTGGGGATGCCTGGGGGCAGAGGCCTCAGCCTGCCAATATCCTACCTAGTTTGGGCCCCCGGGCAGCAGACATAGTGAAGAGGAGAAACGAAAGTTGCTCAGTGACTGGAGGGTTGCTACACGGTGTTCTTGAACCCATCCCTGGGGTAGGTCAGGGAAGAGAGTAGAATAGAATAGAATTCCCTCAGAGGGAATGGCTGAGCCACAACTGGGTCTCAACAGACTCCAGGGAAAGGCTGATGTTTCAGTGCTGTGGGAGGAAGCAGGCCACCAGCTGGCAGCCCTTCCTCTCAGTCAGTCTCTGTCCTGATAAGGCTTCCCACTGAGGAGACCTTCCCACAGGATGGAAGGGTATTAACCCCTTCTACGTCTCTATAATGAAGTATCTGAGGTAGGCTACTTTTGCAAAGGAAAGGGGATTTATTTTGATTTGCGGTTCAGAAGTCACCAAGAGGATTGAAAAGCTGTCACAGCAGCTGGAGGCTCCCACCAAAAACCGTCCTGGGAGAATGAAGACAGCCCAGACCAAAGTGACATCAAACCAAGAAACTGGTCCCTGTCACAGTGAACACAACAGGAAAGAAGAAATAAATGCTTAGTTTAACCTGTCTTAACCTATACCTGAATGATGGCTACCACAGGCCACGCCATCAGCATGGTCTGAGACCCTGATGGAGTGGGGTAGGACTCAGCCTTCTCTTCTTGCCTACACACTTGCCCTAGCTGGCCTTGACGCTCTCACCTGTGACACAGAGACAAACTGGCCAGCATGAACTTGGACTCGGAGCGTAGTGGAGCCTGTGAAGCAGTTGTGGACTAGAAAGGAGAGCGCAGAGGGTCTGTGTGCTGGGCCCTGGTCCAACGGCTGCAGCCACGAAGCACACTGACATCCTGTGTCCCTCGGCCTTGGTCTGTGCCTCTCAGAGAGAGGCAGGGACATGCCTGGGAATCACCAGGGCATCTGTCTGTGCATGCACCCCCAGATGAGATTCTGAAATACCATAGCAGGGGTTGAGGGCAAATTGGGGTTTTAAAAAGAGCCTCCTATACAGTCCTGTCATGGATGTTTCCCCCAGTGCTCAATTCTCCCTTTCCCCCAAGGAAGGTAAAGAGACCCAGAGGGCTAAAAGTTTCTATCACCTTTAGCCATACCTGAGATTGCACCTAGAGAGAGTACATTAAGCCGTTCTGAGCAGTAAATGTCACGCCAGGCACATGCTTTCCTCCCCGAGTGACACTGTGTCCATTCCTCACACACAGACTCCCGTAAGAGGCTGACGGCCCATCTGGAGCTGGCCACTGCTGGAGAGGCCCGTGGTGCAGCAAATGGCTTCTAAAGGTCCCTTCCAGCCCCGCGAGTTAATGAAGTGCATCTTTCCCAAAGCTGTTCTGCAAAGTGAGAGCGGCTTCCAGCAGGAGGTAGAGAGACTCTCTGGAAGCCATCAACCTTTCTGCATTGTGTCGGGTATGAAGGAAGCAGTTTGGAAAGAGACCAAAGTCAAACTGGGAGCCCAGGGAGCTTCGGGGTAAGCTTGGAGCTCACATTCCAAGACAGCATTGTTGTTTGTTTTTGCTCTTTTACTCTTTTGGGGGGCCCGCCACTCAGCTCCCAAATAAATCACACGGAGGCTTATTCTTACTTATAAATGCCCAGCCTTAGCTTGGCTTGTTTCTAGCCAGTCTTACCCAACTTAAATTATTCCATCTGCCTTTTGCCTCTGGGCTTCTTCCTTTTCTTACTTCTGTATATCTTACTTTCACTCTTACTCCGTGGCTGGCTGGGTGCCTGAGTGGCTGGCCCTTGGCATCTTCCTCTCCTTATTCTCTTGCTCTCTTTTCCTCTCTTCCCAGATTTCTCCTTCTATTTATCCTCTCTGCCTGCCAGCTCCTCCTATCCTTTCTCCTGCCTCACTATTGGCCATTCAGCTCTTTATTTAGACCATCAAGTGTTTTAGACAGGCAAAGTAACACAGCTTCACAGAATTAAACAAATGCAATGTAAAAGAATGCAATACATCTTTGCCTCATTAAACAAATGTTCCACAGCATAAACAATGTAACACATCTTAAAATAATGTTCTACAACACAGCATACCTTAGCTAAGCTGTGCCTGTGACTTTGCTCCATGTAAAAATGCGCCTAGCAAAAGTCAGTTTAGAAAGAGAGGGTTTCTTTTGGCTTATGGTTTAAGGATACAGTCCATCATTGCCAGGAAGACAGGATGCCAGGGACATGAGGCAGCTGGTCACATTGCATCCGTAGTCAGGAAGCAGAGAGGTAAATGCTGCTACTCAGCTCACTTTCTCCTTTCTATCAGTTCAGGCCCCTCTTTGGAATGCTATGTCCCAGTTAGGGTGGGTCTTTGTCTTAGTTAGAGTTTCTATTGCTGTAAACAGACACCATGACCACAGCAACTCATACAAAGGAAAACACTTAGTTGAAGCTCGCTTGCAGTTCAAAGGACTAGTCCATTATCATCGTAGTGGGTGGCATGCAGGTAGACATGGGCTGGGGAAGGAGCTGTGAGTTCTACATCTTGATCCACAGGCAGCAGGAGGAGTCTCTGCACTACACTGGGCATAGTTTGAACATAGGGGACCTCAAAGTCCACCCCCACAGTGACACACTTTCTCCAAGAAGGCCATATCTATTCCAACAAAGCCACACCTCCTAATAGTGCCACTCCTTACGGGGGACATTTCCTTTCAAACCACCACATTCCACTCCCTGGCTCCCATAGACTTGTAGCCATAACATAATGCAAAACACATTCAGTCCGACTTCAAAAGTCCTAAAAGTCTGAAATTTATTTAAAAGGCTAAAGTTCAAAGTTTCCTCTGAGATTCATGCAGTCTCTTAACTTCTATAATCCCTGTAAAATCAAAATCAAAAAGCAGATCACATACTTCCAGCATATAATGGCACAGGATATATATACATTACCATTCCAAAATAGAGGAAAGGGAGGATAGTGAGAAAATACTGGACCAAAGCAAGACCCAAAACCAGCTGGGCAAACTTCAAACTCTGCATCTCCATATCTGATGTCAAAGTGCTCTTCAGATCTCCAACTCCTTTCGGCTTTATTGACTTCCACCTACTTCTTTCTTTTGGGGTGATTCTATTCTCTGTTATCAGCTCTCCTTGGCAGATATCCCACGGCTCTGGCATCTCCAACATTGTGGGTTCTCCAATACAATCCAGGCTTCACTTTCACAGCTTCAAGCAATGGCGTCTTTAGGCTTCCATGCAGGGAAAAGCCCTGACATATGCCTGGCCTCAGTGGCTTAGTCATAGAGAAAGATCCCATAATCCCTTTCTTCTGTACTTGACTCTAAAATCAGAACCACATGGCTGAAGCTGTCAGATTCTACTGCTTACTGGAGCTGGAACATGGTCCCCTTTTAATTACATCTTTACCAGCTTTCTGTTTTCCATGGTTACCTTCACTGCCTATGCCCAGTTGTCCTGGAATTTGCTCTGTAGCCCAGGCTGGCCTCAAACTCAGAGATCCACCAGCCTCTGCTCTGGTGTGCTAGGATTAAAGGCGTGTGCCACCACACCAGGCTCTGAGCTTTTCTTTAATCCCTTTTCATAAGTTGGAAGCTTAGTTGGGTGGGATCTTGCCCTGAGGTCACCTCTCCCTTTATTCTATTTATCAATCTGTTTATCTCCTAACTCACAGGATTTAGCTCCATTCCACTCCCTGGTGCCCCCTTTTTCTTCAGATATTTTTCTTTGCTTAGCTTGCTCCTTTTCATTATAAATCTTCATTAGAGTTAACACTAGGAACCACACAGCAGAGTCTATACTAGGCCATTTTGAGATCTCCTTTGCCAGTGGCATTCATCCAAATCTCTTTATCTTAACCTCAGGTAAACTTTTCAGACAAAGGGAAAAGGCAGCCACATTCCTCACCAAGATATCACAAGAGCCTCTAGGCCACATATTAATATTCTTCTCCTCTGGAACCTCTTGAGCCAGGCCCTCACAGTTCAAATCACTGTCTTCCATGTCCCTGTTAGTCTTCCCACCCAGTGTTCCTATTCTAGAGACTCCTTTATTGATATGCTCAGAGTGTTGTCTCCTGGGTGAATCTCAGTCCTGTCACATTGACAGCCAATATTAGCTATCACAAACGCCATCTCCGGGACCCAGAATGGGGTTGAAAGCCTGGAGCATAGGAGAGAGCAAGAGAAAGGAGAGCGGCTGGCACGTGCGTCTCATCTAACCTCATCACCGTGTTAGGAAGCAGTCTCCCATTGTACAGATGGGAAAGCTAGAGGTTAGAGCAGGTCGGTTGTTAAAGGTGACACCCAATAAGTGTCAGGAATTATCCCCGGCTGTCAAGTCTGTGTTATACACTCAGGGAAAATGATGACAGGGAGTGTGGAGGTATGGGAAATGTGATTCCAGAGACAAAACTACAGTCCCACAAGTTGGGTAAGCTCCAGAGGTCTTCTGTGCCAGGTAGCATCCACCCTTGATAGTAAGCTGTGTGTGCTTAATGTATTGAGAAAGCCAATCTGTAGATGGATTTTTTTTTTGGTCAGGAATGTTGCCCCAATAATGATACTGTGTAGTCAGAAGTTTTCCTGTGTCCTGCCTGGTCCTGCTGGTCCCAAGTAAGCACAGAGAGACTTACTTATATTAATTACAAACTGTATGGCCTATGGCTCAGACTTCTTGCTAGCTAGCTCTTTCACCTTAAATTAACACATGCTATTAATCTATATATTGCCACATGGCCATGGCATTACTGGTCTGCTAGCATGTTGCTCCCTGGGCAGCAGGCTGGCATCTCTCCTGACTCCACCCTTCTTTGTCTCCACCTTTAGTTTGAATGTACTGCCTAACCTTATTCTGCCTCACCATTGGCAAAACAGCTTTATTTATCAACCAATGAGAGCAACACATATTCACAGCATACAGAAAGACATCCCACAGCAGTACAGAGACTTATTATTAATTATAAAAGCTTGGCTGATAGCTTAGATTTGTTACTAACTAGCTCTTACAACTTAAATTAACCCATTTTTTTTATCAATCTACCTTTTGTCTTGTGGTTTTATTACCTTTACTCTGTACTGACATGCTACTACCTCCCTGTCTATCTGGCAACTCCCCCTTCTTCTTCCCAGGGTCCTGCGTGTCTGAAATCCCTGCCATTCAGATTTTTATTAAACCCATCAGAATGACACATCTTCACAGTGTACAAGAAGATTATTCCACAACACCAATCTCATGTGAGTTGTTCTTAATACACATGGAAAGGAAGCCAAAGAAGCGTTTGAAGGCACTAGGTATATACATAACTTCAATTGTGGTAATGACGCAAGTCATCAAATTGTACACAAACACACATTGTATGCAATCTTCTGCATATCAATTATGCCTCTACATGGGACATTTAGAGTTCATCCACCATACTATGAAGAGCCAGTAATCACCTGGAGAGAGCGGAGTTGATGATGCCAGACTTTCAGATACCAGGGAACCATGTGGGTGAACCCTTGAGAGGTTCTATATAGGAAAAAACTTGAGGTGCTAAATATGCAGGTGACATCTAGCAGAATCTAAGGAGGGTCCTCTACAGAAAACAGCTGAGTGCAGTCAGTTCCGGAGCCAGGAAAACTAAGCAAACACTATTGGAAACTGGTGACACTGGAAACAGAAGTCAGCACAAAACAAGTGCTTTCCCAGGGGTGATGTTGCTGCTCAGCCACTAGGTCCTAGAGTGGCTTGTTATCAGCAATAGATAACTGGAACCCTGCTTGAATTGCACAATAAACATCTGTGCATTTCACTGTTTGTGCATTTTACCTTAAAATAAGATTCTAAGGCACTATTTCATATTGGGTTTAAGAGCATATAGCAGAAATTAAAAGGACACAAAGAAATGGAGAGAGCACCTCCACAGAGCCGGGGGACCAGCTGAATGACCTAGCCTAGCAGACAGATGGCTAGGATGGGCCTTCCTTTGAGCCTCGGCACACACTGCATCAATGGTTTCATTAACTGGAACCCAGGAGGAGTGGTACACCTTCCCAGCAGGCAAATCTTCACATCGGACCAGACTTTCATTGAGTGGTAAATTCTCAGAAGGCTACCTGGGGTGGCCCAATCTCCCCCTCTTTGGTGTCTCATGCTCACTTTTTCCCTCAGGGGAGCAGCCTGGGCTAATGTTTCAGACGGCAGAGTTGTCTGTCCTGCCCTGCTGAGAATCCAGGAGCTGGATGTCAAGGGAATGTAGAGATGGGGTCTGCATCCCCAGGACCTTGGACAAGGCCAGAACAGTTCTTCACACAGCCAGAAACCACTAATTCATGAACTGACAAACGGCCATGTCTCACAAAGCCTGTAGAGGACATTCGAGGGGAGACGGTGTCTCCTCCCTTCTGTGAAGACCCTGTGAGATCCACCTGCAGCAGCAGCAGCAGCAGCACGACCAACTCGTGCATGGCTCAGGGAGCCTTTAGCAGGCCAGAAGTTTCTCAGAAAGAATGAAGGACAGATCTGATGGCTTAGAAGCTGCTCCAACGGCTGGTTAGTTGGGTGGCCCCTCCCATGGCCCCTTCTTGAATTCACTTCCTCTGTCCTCATCTGTGCCTTCAGGAGCCTCACACAGGTTTCCTTTGATTGTCACATTCCTCTGGCAGAAGGCAGGTGGCATCTTGCAATCGAGTAAACAGAAGGGCTGAAAACTCTGTGGCTCACCTAAAAACAGTCACTTGATGGGAGGGAACTGTTGAGAGTGGAAGCCAAACCTGTCAGTGCACAGGTGGTCTCCCAAAGCACTGCTCAGCCCCAGAATCTAGAACCAAGGTTCTCTCTACAAGGGCCCCATTCTCCAGCTTCCATGAGCCCAGAGCCCTACAGGACACTGATTCCTACCTCGTCATCCGTCACCACTACCAATATGCAGTGTAGAAAGCTGGAGCCAGGCAGACAGAAGGGCATACACATGGCCACAAGGAGGAACTGGTCTTCAGCTACCTCAGCCAGAGCTTCGTGGAGCACTCCTTGATGAGGAATGAAGGGGCAAAAACCTCACATCTAAGCAAGACGGCTCTTACGTCAATCACCCTGCTTCCAGGATGCAAATGGTTAAAGGTGGAAGAAAGCCCAGTTACCCCATCTCTGCTCAGCCTCTTGCCCCGCCCTTTCCTGCTTCTCTTCAGGATGCTAAGGCTCCTATTGAGTTTGCTCCATCAGCCCCTTGCAGAAGAATTGCTGCTTCAGGTCTGCCTCCAAACACTGTTGAGACGATGAGATTCGGCATGCACAACAGTGCCTGGCAGATGCTAGGCGTGCCGTTCAAGCAAGCCTGCGTGTTCACCATTTCTACAAGGGGCAAAGCCTTGCCGGATCTGCTGCAGACCTGCTAACTGCTCACAGGATCCCTCACCACGCCTGGCCCTGAGTAGTTCACTCAAACAGAGAAGTCCACTGGTATAAGGGGTCTGTGAGCCCCCACCCGTGGTAGCTCCCCTGTGAGGATGCTGCCCTGATGGCTCTAAGGAATGTATCTTTGTGGTAAATGCTAGGCCTGAAACCACGCACCTGCAAACAAAATTGATCACATGAGTAAGCAACCAAATATGGCTGGAGGGACTTTCGAACCGTCAACTCTCCCAACCTGTCCCTGTCTCTTCCCTCACAAAGCTCCTGAGATGGCCCTCTTCAAGTTTAATTCTGCAGCATCTAGAGCGCAGGGAGAGAGTCCAGCGGGATTGACGTCAGCTTTCAGGTCCACCATCCACAACAGGAGACACGTCCGTGATGCATCTGCTGCACCTGAGCAGAGCCCAGATCGGTCGTGGGAGCCTGGGGTTGTCCTACTTCAATTTCTGTTACTGTGATAAAGCACTCACTTAGAGCAACTTGGAGAAAAAGGGGTTGGTTTTGTTCACAAGTTACAGTCCACAGTCAGGGGAAGCCAGGGCAGAAACCTGGAGGCAGAAACTGAAGCAGAGGCTATGGTTACTGTTGTACCCAGAGTCCCCCACAGACCACCAAGAGACCCAATCCGATGCAAAAGCCAAGAGTCTTTGTACTGTTACAAGTTAACTCGGGACTCTCCGTCCGTCTGTCTGACGCAGCAGCAGAGCAGGAAAGACCCCGAGTAGCAATGGAACAGGGTTTTTAAAGCAAGGGGTCTTGGGGTCTACAGACTACATTGGGACAGACTCAGGATTGGTTTATGTGAGTGGCAATCATGTTAGTAACTTTTAATTGGCTAGGGTTAGTGGGGGGTCACAGTTACCATTTTGGGGCAGGCCTGGACAAATCCGACTCAGTTGCCCAGGCTCTGTCCTTGAGCTGCCACGGAGGCTGCCTGGCCTCACATGTTCACATTGACCCGTGCACATAGTTCTAAGTTGGTTAGGAGTCCGAGACAGTAAACAATTGACTGAACCTTGAGTGGCCAGAGTAGGTGCAGAAAGGGAGCTACTGCAAGGACTATGTCTTTGTTCATGGCCCTCCTAGAAACTGCTTGCTCAAGGCTCAGGAAACTGAAATTGAGGCCTGATCTCTGAGAGAAGACTGAGCGGCCTGTTACGGCGTCTGCTTGGTCCTTTCAATTACTGGGTTGCTCACCATGGCTTATTCAACCTGCTTTCTTTATACAACCCAGGACCACCTACTCGCAGGGTTGGCACCACCCACAGTGGGCATCATTCATTAATCGAGAAAATGCTCCCACAGGCCAGTCTGATGGAGGCATTTTCCCAGCTGACACCAGTTTGTGTCAAATTGACAAAAAAAAGTAGCCAGCAAGGGGTGGTACAAGGGTTCTCTGTGTACACTGAGCTTGGCTTGCTCTGCGTCTAAACTCTTTTGTGCCATTGAAATGATCAGCCATAGATTCATAAAGATGGAAAGCAGCATGCTGGTGGTCAGGGTGGAGGGTTAGTGCTTTATGGGGTGAGAGGTGAGAATGTTCTGGACGAGCGTGGTGACAATGGCCGGGCAGTGATGAGAGTATATTCATGTCCCTGAACTGGACACTCTCAAGTGGTTAATAGACAATAAGAAGAGAGAAGAAAACAATAATAAGCCAACAACAGGGTTGCTTGGACATCATAGGCCTGGTCAAAGGGCCAGGCCTCCAGGTCCTTAGTGTCCTACCCCAGTGCCCTAAAGGCGCTGACATCAGGGCTGCTCCCCTCTGCAGCAGGGAAGAGAGCAGCGCTGAGTGGGAAGGACCAGCCTTGAGCATCTGGAGAGTCTACCACCCCCTCCCAACACCCTACATTCCAGAGGAAATGAAACTTCCCAAAGGAAGTTGTATGGGGAATATAAACGAAAAGATCTAGGGCTCTGTTTCCTGCTTTTCTCAAGGGCCATTCAACACATATCTGTGGGCTTGGCCTGGATCTGCTGGGGTTCTGCAGTCAGCAAGGAGTCATTCACACATCCCCAACAGGTCTTGGGGATACACAGCAGAATTCTCGCCCTGTTCTGCATCCTAGCAGGAAGGGTGATGGATACAAGGAGAGATGTAGGGATGGGGAAAGGGTTGTTGGGGCTGGGAGAGTGGGGTGGTGGCAGCAGGGGGGGGCACACTAAGGAAGTATTATGGGCAAGGTGACAGAGTTTCCAAGGAAGCTTTATGGAGAAGGCAGCCCCCATTGAATGTCCAGGAGGGAGGTGAAATTCTTGGTGAGCAAGTTAGAAAGCAGTGGGTACTTGGGTCAGCAGGCAGTCTACAAAGACCTCTCCCATTCTGTTAATAAAGTCCCCTTCCCTCACTTTTCAGGAGTCCTGCTGGCAGCTGGACAAATGACAAGAAAAGACCCCTCCCTCAAGACCTACCCACTTAAGAAACTCACCACAGATGTGGTTCTAAGACCGACTGAGAGAAAATGAACTGTCTCCTGGGGGAAAGCTAAGCCACCTGTGCAGTGAAGACTCTGTCCTTGGCCTCCTCTGTGAGCGGAGCCACTGAAGCAGAAACACACAAGAACACACAGTGGCCATGACCAATGGTGGGCGCCTTTGTTCCTCAGATAAGTGGTTTCCAGAGAGACCAGCACATGCTACCTTCAGTAAACAATAATCCGCATGTCTGGAGCAGGGTCCTGCCACAGACACCTCAACTGCATGCTGCCACCACTGTGACTCCTGCAAGGGACACAGGTGGTAGTACTGTTGCTAAGTTGTCCTGAGTGTGTGGCCAGAGGGAGGGCCGTGTGCCAGGTTAGAATCTGGCTTCTTGGTGAATGAACTTACTCAAGGAAGCCCGGCATATCCCCTCCAATTCCACACTCCCATTCATTGGCATTGATTTGGTTTCACCGGGAGTAGATTTTATAGCCAGAAACCAACCAACACAAAAGCAACCACTCAGAGGACACATCCCCAAAAGTCAAACAAGAGAATCCAGAATCAGACTGAGGGATGCAGGGAGGACAGACAGACAGGTGACACTCAGGGGCAGGAAGAGGGGGATTAAGCGAAGAATAGGTGGTACCAGACAGACCTCCCCTCAGCAGCAGCAATTAATAGGGAAAGTCATATGCCCCCTGTCTTTTGCATAGAAAATAGACTATGGTCTCTTTTTGATGGAGAACAGATTTCCCTCTCCTAGGGACCCCAGAGTGCTTGAAGGTATCAGACCCGAAAAGTAGCTGCTGGAATAAATAAATGAACAAGACTTGGACTCCTCTCCTCTCCTTTCCTCAGAAGAGGTAGCCATCACGCCTGGCCTCACAGCATCAAGGTTTGGGGAAGGCAGGTACCTGGTATTTTTATAGTGAACAAAATGATAATGGTCATAGCTACCCTTAACTAGGGACTAAATGAAATGACTCTGCCCTGGGCTGTGGCTTCCTTGTTGACGGTGGGGCCATGGTGATGCCTTCTGGTAAAAGTCAAGTTGACAATGGATGAGGAAAGGACCTGCAAATTGAAGGGCACACCCCACACTGGGAGGATTTTAATCTTGGTCCTGGCTGGTACAGGACCCTGTTCGTTTTGTAGGATTGAAAAGAGAATTCTACGGATGCGTCCTCATCAGTCCTTTGCCTAGCACGCATGCCTCAGGAGGCAGACACAGTGATGGACATCAGCCTGCCGCCAATCAGCCCTGACCATGAAGGGCACACTCCCTGCCTTACCTCTGGGTCCCTAGGATTTTGCACACGCACTTAATGAACAGCTCTCACTTCTAGACAAACGTTCACCTTAGGCGCCTCGTTTAGATTGTCCTCAAGCACCTCAGCTGACAGCCGAGGAAGAGCAGGTTCAGTAAGATCAACGGCACCGATTTCAGCCATGGCTGACTCTCACAGAACACTGATTCTGGACCAGGCACTAGCTAAATGATATATGCCCACCTTCCCACTTAACCCCAGGTTAGCCCCGCGAGGCAGTGTTGGTAGAATTCCCATTTTATAGATGAGCAGACTGAGAAAGAGTTAAGCCTTGCACCAAGTCCACCCACAAAGCAAGTGAGTGGCAAAGAGGACGTGTGGGCACAACAAAAGAACATGGAGGTCACTGGCCATGGGCAGTGGCTGGAGTGCCACCTGCATGGGTTGGTCTCTACAGCAGAGGACAATGGGCAGGGTAGATTCCTGCCCTCTACCCTTTCCAGAAGAAACGTTGATTGGTTGATTGCGTCCCGTGCCATGCCCCTGCTGTGGGCACACCCACCCTCCCTCGGAGAACTGCAGCTCTCTAGATGATAAAGGGCTCTGGGAAGGGAAGGAGAATTAATTAGTTCCCAGCAAATAGAGCAGGGGCCTGATTTCTCCCACAACAGGGAGCTGGTGGCTTGTGGTAGAGACTAAGCTGGCCCCAGAAAGTTATGTCCTCCATATCCCTACAGACAGGGATTGGAGGGGGTCCCCAAGGTGCTCCCAGCCAATCCTATCCTCCTAGTAGCTGGGTTACAAGGTGACCCACAGGCATTCATGAAGGTCCTGGCCTCATTGCCACTAATGTGTAGGGGACAGAGGCCGGGCTATCAGTCAAGGCACTGAGCTTCTCAGACCTGTCCCACTGACTCCACACCTAGAGAGTCTCATCCGGCATTTCTTGGGTCTCAGGACCTGCCATCCTTACAGGCCAGGGAGAAGTGCCAGGCCCAGTGGGCATCAGTTCAAATTCAGTCTCTCTCTTTTCATTCTCCAGCTGTGTGTGAGCTTGGCTGTAATTCCTAACTTCTGCAAGCCCCTGTTTTCTGTTTTCTTTAAATTATATTGTATTTTATTTATTTATTTTTATATATGTGTGTATATAGTGGGAAGGTATGTGTGTGTGTGCCATGACATGTGTGTGGAGGTCATAGGACGACTTATGAGAATTGTTTCTCTCTTTCTATTTTGTGGGTCCCAGAATTGAATCCAAGGCAGGTTCCAGATACAGTCATAGTAACATGAGCTGGGATCATGGAGTCCTGTGATGGACCCCTGGGTATGAAGACAGGGCCATGCTTGGAGCTGCTGACAAGCCAGGGCTGGGAAGGAGGCCAGTCACCATGCACAGGAGAACCCAGGGCAGACAGCCGCCAATGCCGCTCGCTCACACAGTGTCTCTCACGGTTTGTACTACGACCTTGGGCAAAGGCATTCACCCACCCTCCCTGTGCCATTCCTCATTAGAAAGCCTGAGAAAAATAGTAATTATCTGCTTCAGTCTCAGAAAGTCTTTAAATAATTAACATTTATAGGACAGCTTTGAATTCCTCAGATATGAGCTGTGGTGAAAATATTATTATTGTTTTAAAAAATAATACGTCTCTGATCCCGGCTACTGTGGAAGGACCTGTTATCTTCTCCCTGGGGGTAGCTGTTTGCAAGCTGATTAATTAAAACTCATTTTTTCTGACTTTTTAATTTAGATGTTAATAAATTCAATGATTTGATCCTTTTGTTGTTCTAGATAAGGTCCTTTGGGAATAACTTCTCATTTATGATAGTGACCTGGTGAGGAGTCCCTTAAACTGTATTATAAATGCTTTAGATATGAAATAGCAAAAACGGCAGTGTGAATATGGCAGACTCACAGGCCCCCAAGGATCCAGACCCTACCCAGCCCCAACATCATCAGTGAGACTCCCATAAGGAATGTGATACGTGTTTCGTCTGATTTTTCTGTTTAATTTCTCAACCCACCATTCACATTAATTGACTTTGCCTCCATCTTTATCCAAAGGAGAGGAGCTGAAGAAGGAAGCGGCCTCTCTTCTGTCCCTTCCCCTTCCTCTGGGTTCTCTCGTCTTTCAGGTGCAAAAGACAGGCCACGTGAAGAAGAGCCAGCCACGAGCCAGTAGTGACGGAAGAGTCAAGTCTAACTGTGGTGTGGCGATGATGCCTGGGTGTCAGGAGTGGTTGGAGACTCCATGAAGGGGTGGGTGGCCTTCTGCTGTTTCCAGGGTATCTACCTGTGCCTCCAACCCAGCAGCCAACTGAAGGCTAGCTTAGTCTTGAGACCTGCCAGTAACTCAGATCCCCACTGGACATTTTATTATGGGACATAAATTTTCTCAAAGACCTCAATTTCTAAGACCTACAGAAAGGACACCAACTCTCCTCTAAATACGCCTGTTGCTACGGTTTTTAATCTTCAGTTTTCCCCCAAAGCTCATGTGTTAAAGCGTGGTCCCCCACTTAATGTTGACCAAAGGCTGTTGAGGCAGGCCCCAGTGAGAGGTCTTTCATTCATTAGGAGTGTGCACGTGAAGGCTGTAAGGCTCTGCTCTCTTGTTCTTTCTCTGGTTTCAACAGTGAGATAACTGGGTTGGTTCCCACCATAGCATAACATGCTGCTCCACAGGTCCAAAGCAGTTAATGTTGCATCAAAACCTCCAAACATCAAGGACCAAAATAAACCATTCTCTCTCCAACTTGCTTGTCTAAGGCATTTATCTTAATAGAGCGAGCCAATCAACACAACGATTCTGCTTCAAAACCACGTCAGAAGTTGAGAGCTCTAGCTTTTCCAGAGGACCTGGGGCAGATTCCCAGAACCCACATGGCAGCTCACAGCTGTCTATAACTCCAATCTCAAGGGATTCGGTGACCTCTTCTAGCCTCTGAGGGCACCAGGTGTGAATGTGATACACAGACATACATGTAAGAAAAACACCCATACACATAAAAAATGAGTAAATAAATAAAACCTTCTGTAAGGAGCCTTAGTCTGGACCTCCATCCCCTTGCCTCAGCCTTCCCTTCTCCACACCAGCCTGCCCTTCCTGTCTTATTGCCCGGATATGGGTTCCTTTTCCTCCCTACCTCTCACTAACCTGCCAACAGCTCTCCTCAGTCAGCCTCACTTCCTGTTTCTAGCAAACCATGATTGCCTAACTGGCAGTACGGATGGATTTGGCTCCAGCTCTCTGCTACCTGCACAGAGATGCCAATGACTCAGGAGCTACCATTGGAGTGTATTGGGTGGCTTTATCATCTTTACCCTTAAAGGATGCCTCTTCTGGCTCACTACTGAAATAAATGTCGTTCTGTGAGCACGGGCTGCTGGCATGAAACGGGCCGGGTACACACACCCCAGTCCCTCTGTTACCAGGCCCAGCATAGGTGGTATAGGCCGTCCCAGGGTCTGCTCCTTGAGGTGGACTTTTCCTCAGCTCTGGATTTGCTGGGCCTATACAAACAGCATCCCAAGAGAGTCAGAATCTGGGTGAGTAGAGAGATTTTCCTTTGCACAGGAGCAGTATTGTCAGACCATCCACTGAGAACCGAGGTACCAGAAAGGGCAGAACAAGGCTTTTGCACAGCAGCCTCCCTCTGGCTGTGTGGGCAGATCTGCCTGCTGATGTCCCTGACCTCTACATCCCCGGGTCACCCTGACCTCAGGCCCCTCATGGCATATCCAGGCTCGCTACTGCCCCATGCTCGCCTGCCTTCTGTCTCCGCAGACCCAACTGTGTGGTGGGTGTGACTCTGGTTCCACTGGGGACAAACCCAACTCTGTAACCAGGCAGGTGTGAGAGGGACTTCCCGGCTCTCCTCTTCACTCATCTATTGTCAGGGACACCTCCGCCGCCGCCGCCGCCGCCGCCGCCGCCAGTAGATGACTAAGTGTCACCTGACATTCTCTAGGCCCTCCTTCTCTGCTTGCCTTCCCTGACTATTTCCCATGGGTCTTCCTGGCCCTTTCACTCCCCTACTGTGGTCTTCCCAGGATCCCCAAAGCCCTGCGTGGACCACTTCGTAGCTCTAAAGCTTTGCTCCTCTACCTTGGCAACTCAGATGAGAGGTGGGAAGAGCCCATGTTTGAGCACATAGGCTCTAGAAACAGATTGCCTGGCTCAAGGGCTGCCTCTATCACCTTGTAGCTTCTCAGCTGTGGGCAAGTTACCTCATTCTGTCCCTCAGTGCTCCATCTCTTAAATGGGGCTAGTAATAGTTCCTACTACATGAACTAAATGAACACACACACACACACACACACACACACACACACATACACTCACACACATATGTATGTGAATGGACATATATATAAATGAACATATAAATATATATTTATTTGCATGCATATATGTGTTGCATGCATATGTGTATTGCTTAGAACAGCAACTGACACACTTCAGGTGTTGTTCATGCATTTACAATCATTGTTAACAATATGTGTAATCCCTGAAGACAGAGACAGCACTCCATATCCTCAGATTGCCACATTAGTGCCTGGGACATCACAGCAAAATCATCTCACAAAAAGGTTTAGGAGTGATACAATGCTAGACTCAAATCCTGTTTGTGTGATCATGGATGAGTTAACAATAAGCTAACAATGAAGGTCAGTACCATTATCTGAAACTTTGATCTAAGATTTACAATATTTTATTGGGGATAAGGAATTTGCTTATAACGTTCTCCTCTGTGTAGTGTCCAGCCTCTGGCAGATACTGGATGAATGATGGCTGCAATTTTCATTATTATTGCAGAATGAATGAAGGAGCTGTGAGCAATAGACCCTCCAGAGCCAGAATGACATTGGTAAATCTTCAGGAAATCTGCCTGCTCCATGCACGTCCAGCCACACAAATTTCAGGACCAAGTACAAGATGAAAGTGTGAACCCATTGTCCACAAATCATTCCCAATTTCTGGTCAGCAACAATGGAACGTCCATGCAAGCATGGGCCTTCATATTACACAGGTCCCACATGTGGGAAGTGACCGGCGCTGATTTCAGACAATAGTTCCCATCCTAAGAAGTCCTCTGCTTCATGTCACTTTTCTTCCAAGTCACTCTGCAGGGAAAGACCAAGAGCTCAGAACTCCTGATGCCAAGTCCGGTGTCTCTGATGACTATCAGTCTCCAGCGGCAGCCCCGTGCTTGTCCTGCTCTTCTGAGAACTCCTATGACAAGAAAGGAACGCTGTGAGCCACCTTTATCTTCAAGTTTGACTAAAGAACACTGTGCGGTACTTGTGGTTGACTGAACTCTTGCTCTTAATTCTTCATTTTCACCTGAACTGCTGGATTCCCACCCCTGGACTTTGGAGGTAGTCATACTACTTGCCTTGGCGGAAGAGAATGATTAAACGTGCCCTCTTGCATGCCTGCCCCTTGACATGGAGGAGCACATCTTTTGTGTTCAGTGTCTGAAAGAGGAGAGATGCGTGGGGCAGAGATACACCCAACCCACAGACTGCAGGCAAGCGCAGCCTAAGTCAGTCAAGTTCTGTGGAACTCGGGCTCACGAGCAAGATAGAAATGCCACTACTTCTCCAGTCATTTGTCAAGCAGAATACCGTGACAGAAGCTGACTAGTGTAATATCTTGAAACACCCCTCTTCACCAAATCTATTACTCACTGAGTGGCTACCATAAACCAGACACAGTTTCTGGGTTCTTCCAAATGAAACAGAGGTATGCGTGCATGCACACACACACACACACACACACACAGAGAGAGAGAGAGAGAGAGAGAGAGAGAAGAGAGAAGAAGAAGAGAAAAAAAAAAAAGAAGAGAGAGAGAGAGACGGTAGACTAACCACCCAGAAGAAAAAGCAGATCTGTGTATCTGTTACATTGAATGAATCTTCATCTCCACCTTTTTTTAAAGCCCATCTTCTCTCAAGTCTGGTGAAAAATGAGGCCCCGGGTTCTTCTGGCCACGCCTGAGGAACACACACTCGGCACTGCAGGACTGACAATCAGGTTCTTGCTGTAGCAGTGAGAATACCAGGCTCGGGGCTTAGGCAGGATTCTGATCCTAGCCAGGCGCTTCTCTCTGCTGGCCCCAGACCAGGCCTGAGGAGGCAAGAGGGCTGGTTAGGAATCCTGCAAGAAGGCCTCCCTCCATGGTCACTCCTGACTTCCTCTGGACTTAGGGAGGATTTCTGTCTTGTAGACTATCCCAGGGCTGCTCTGGGTCCATCTTGACAAACTTCCCCATTTGGATTGGTATTTTCTCTTTCTCTTTGGCCTTTAAGACATCAATGGGTCCTTCCACTCCCTTAAGCTAAGGTCAGTCTCCCACCTAGATGGATCCCTTGACAGGAGGATGTAGTGGGTAGCCATTCCAGCTTTGATCTGGAAGTTCCAACCCCATTGAGGCTTCGGTAACTGTCACGCCTACAAGGTGGGGCTGAGAGAGGACCCTGAAGACCTGAGATCGGGATGGGCCAGCTCTCTTGGTTCCTGGATCCTGGATGCTGAAGGTAGATCGAGCAGAGTTCTCTAGAGAACACTGCTGGACTGTGCTACATCTTTCCCAGACCCGGCAACCTATCCCTTCACTTGTAAGTTACCCCACAAAATAAACCTCCCTTTTAACTACATGGAGTGGCCTTAATAATTTCACCAATATCTGGCACCCAAAGTGGGGTTCGAACCCACGACCCTAAGATTAAGAGTCTCATGCTCTACCAACTGAGCTAGCTGACTTCCACTAGCCAGAGAGAGTTCATAGAAATCACCTCTAAGTCTTTTGCCCAGGAAGACCCCAGGATCACAAACTGGGATGGCTATTCTTGGTTGTCAACTTGACTATATCTGGAATGAACTAAAACCCAAAAGTGGCTGGGCACACCTATGGGGGATTTTTGCTTGATCATTTGAAGTGGGAAGATCCACTTCTAATCCAGATCTTTGAGGTGGGAAGACACACCTCTCATCTGGCCATATCTTCTTCTGGAAGCCCAGACAAAGGACATGGAAGAAGACAGTTGCTTTCTTTGTCTGGTTGCTTTCTCCTTGCTAGCAAGTTGTGATGGCTGTTCTTGGTTGTCAACTTGACTGTGTCTGGGATGAACTATAATCCAGAAGTGGGGAGCACTCTTGTGATCGGGATCATGAGGCTGGAAGACACACCTTTGTCTGGGCCACACCTTCTGCTGGAAGCCTATATAAGGACAATGGAAGAAAGAAGGGTTGTTCTTCGCTTGCTTGCCTTTGCCTTGACAGCACATCCATTCCTTCACTGACCCTGGAACCTACTTCTTCAGGATTCCAGCACATACAGAAGACCAGCTGAGATACTCAGCATCATGGGACTGATCCACTACTACATTCTTTGACTTTCTATTCACAACTAGCCATTGTTGGACTCAGCCTGTAAGCCACTCCCATATATAAGGAGAGAGAGAGAGAGAGAGAGAGAGAGAGAGAGAGAGAGAGAGATTCATTTGTTAAGTTCTGTGACTCTGAAGAACCCTGATTGTAAATGAAAGTTTCTGTCCCACCTGATCCCTCAGCCATTTAGTCCCAAACAAGCAGATATAAACAGAAGCTTATATTAATTATAAACTGTTTAGCCTATTGCTCAGGCTTATAACTAACTAGCTCTTATGCTTAAATTAACTCATAATTCTTGTCTATGTTTAGCCACATGGCTTGGTACCTTTTGTCAGCCCAACATTCTCATTTTATTTCCTCTGTGTCTGGCTGGCAATGCCATCTCTGCCTTTCCTCTTCCTACCTTCTCCTAGTCTGGTTACCCCACCTACACTCCCTGCCTGGCTACTGGCCAATCATCATTTTTTTAAACCAATAGGACTGACAAATCTTCACAGTTTACAAGAGCTTCATCCCACAGCACCATGACTAATACACAAGTTCTATTTCTCCACAGGCATTGGAGCCTACATCCAAGGAATTCCAATGTATACTGAAGATGAGCTGAGACATCCAACTTGGTAGACTGAACAACTACAGGACTCCTGGATCTTCCATTCAAAGGCAGTCATTGTTAGATTATCTGGTCCACAGTCTGTAAGTCATTCTAATAAATCCCCTTCCGATATATATAGAGAGATTCATCCTCTAAGCTCTTTACTCTAGAGAACCCTGACTAATAATACAGTGACCAATCACGGTTTGTCAGAACCCGGTGTTTCAGGAGACTCAGCCCTTTCTCTAATGTGCCCCACAATCAGTCCAGGGGGCCATAACTGCCCTTTCCTCCTTGTCTAGTCCAACACCTTCTACCTGGACACGAGGAAGCAGAGGATGAACCCCTTTGCCCTGTATTGGGTAGGGTTCGAAAAAGAGAACAGAAATCTCTGTTATTCCCATCAGAAGAGATAAAAGGGTCCTGCCTCTGGCCTGCCCCATGTCATGTACATTGTCACACTGGTGCCAGAGATGACTGTGGGCTGAGCATGGGGGAGGAGGCTGCAGCTCGTGTTAAAATCCCTGGACTCCTCCCTCGGCTGATTTTCATCTTTCCCACAGTAAACCACAACCACGACTCTAATAGCTATCAAGGAGTTCTACAAAGCCTTCTAGAGATTTCTAGAGCCTAACAACTGGGAGCTTGGGAGACTTCCAAACGTGCAGCTGGAGTCAGAGAGGGGTGATCTGGGCCTCTGCTGCTCTATGTTTGCCCTGACACCTTCACTGAGGCATTAGACCCTGGACAGATTCTTAGGCCAGAGGATAAGAGTCCAGTTTACCTACGCCAGACTCTCAAGTTTATTTTCACAGTAATAATTCCAAAGATCATTGCCTGTTTGCCCTGAGATGAGACTGGCCAGGGAACAGAACTGTCTGGAAAAACCCGTGTTGGCCAGAGCATTCCCTACTGTTACCGGATGGAAGAAAAAGAAGGATCTAACTTGTGCTGTGCCTCCAAATTCTGTTCCAGAAGATCTTATTGACAGGTGCGGACTGTAGTATGGAGCTCTGTAAACGAGAGGGCCGGAAGCAGATTCTAGGCTTCCTGAGCCAGAGAGAGCAGAGGTCATGCGCCAGTCCACCAATGCACCGTGAGGGGCAGTCCCCAAAATTCCACTTTCTGCTTTTCAACTACCACATGCCTCCTATGGAGGAAGGTTTGAGACACGTGTAGGCTGTGTTTGGAGGCCCTGTGTGACTGCAGGTGACCTCCTTCCATTGACTGATGAACATCTGCCGTATGAGTTTCGGCCCTGGGGTAGTTTGAATGAGAAATGTCCCTCTATAGGCTCGGGTATTTGAGCACTTGGCTCCTGGTTCACAGACCTGTTTGGGGAGCTTTAGGTGATACAGCCTTGCTGGCGGAAGTAGATCACCGGGAGCGATCTTCCAGAGTCTGAGTCTCACTTTGTACTTACTGTTGTAAGCGCTCAGATTCCTGTTGTGACTGTCCTGTCTACTGCTTGCTGCCACGCCTCCCCGCCACGCCTCCCGCCACGCCTCCCGCCACGCCCCCGCCACCCCCCGCCACGCCTCCCCGCCACGCCCCCGCCACGCCTCCCTGCCATGGCAGACCCTCATCCCTCTGGAACCATAAGCTAAAACTCCTACTGTGAGTTCCCTTGGTCGTGATATTTTATCACAGCAACAGAAAAGGAACTAATGTGACTCCTCCCCCACCCACCTATGTACATCGCATTAGATTGACGATAACCAAGGCAGTAACAAACACCTGGAATAATGAAGAGACGATGGGACCCAAGTTTTTGCCCCCATTTTGTCTTTGAGAATGCCAGAGGTGATTGCAGACCCTGACATCCAGGCCGGACCACAAGTGAGGCCTCCCTTTAATACTCCTACTTTCACAATCTGAATTCCTAGAGCAATCAATGAAAAGATAAATATTCATCTGGTGAAAAGATACCTGGTTTACACAGTAAGTTAATGGCGGAAATTTCTCCATATTTCCCACTTGTCAAAACAGAAGAAAGAAATTCCGAAGTGTTAGGAGCGATTGTTAGTGGAATGCCAATTATGAATGCCAGGAGACTACCTCAGACGCATTCGGGGAAATCCCTGGAGAACTGTAATTTGCTTCACACACTGTTTCTATGACTGTCTTCTTTTTGTACAATAAGACTGAGCTGTAAATTATGGGTATGGCATGGCTTGTTGAATTCTCTCCAGGGGCCCGACAGGAGTATTTGCTGTCTTCGTTGGATGCTGATCTCCCTGGAAGATTCTGTCTCCTGCATGCATTGCTTTTCTGAGTATGGAATATCCCGACGGAATAGCCTTGAACAATAGAGATATTGATCACCTGTCCCATCAAGAAGTCTGCAGACAGGAAATGCTCAGCTTGCTTAATTCCACGTGATGAAGTCACCAAGGGCCAGTTGCTACCGCAGTGTCAGCCTGGATCCTGCAAAGTACAAGAAGGCTGCACATCCCCGGGTCCATCATGATGGCGTCAGAAGGAGAGACAACGTCTTTCCACAACTCTCTTCTTGTCAGAAAATATTTCCCTGAAGGTCCGTGGAAGGCTCTCCTTGCCAGTTCTTTAATCAAGACTGGATCACGTGTGCATTCAGCTGCAAGGACGTCCACTGGCATGTTAGGTTATTGCATGCACACATGCAACCAGAGCAGAAGGAGACCCAGGGCAGAATCTAGACTCAGCTATACGTCTCCTACCACAGGCAACTGCTCCTTCCCACAGCATGGCCCACAGCGGGGACTCGGTACATGAAAACTAAGAAATAAGGCATCTGAGCACGAGCACAGGCTGGAACTGATTCAGGCCCATCTCGGTTTCCTGGAAAGTGTGTCTGACTTTGTCGTAGATGCCTCCTCAGGCCAAGAACTGGGTCTTATTTTTCTCCCTCTCATTAAGAAAGTAGCTGGTGACGTTGAACCAGAAGTATTTCTGTGTCAGCCATGTAAAGGAAGGCAGACCCCTCAGAGTTGGTACAGGACACACCAGACACCAAATTCTCACCACAGAGGATATTTATTACCCCAGAGGGGCAGTGGGGTGGGGGTGGGGATGCAAAGGCAGACAGCAAGCAGCAACCACAGCAAGCTAGAAATCAAGCAAACAACAAACGGGTGTTTTGGAATTATTTTTATTTTGTTTTTTGTTTTGTTTTCTTTTCTTTTCAGAAGTAGGTTTTTAAGGAGAAAAAGGGGAGTCTGTGCTAGGGTGAGTAGGTAAGTCCTGACTGAACATGTTAGCCAAATAATGAATTTTGATTGTTGGACCTTGGTGTTTTGTCTTAGGAATGAGTCAGAGGTCAAATAAAGGAGGGGACCTTGGGGGCTAGCTTTAGGACTGCAGTCTAATGGGTTTTAGCAAGGCAAAGGGTGCTGATATTTTATTTGTGCTGAAATGTGATATTTTATTTGTACGTTAATAAACAAAGCTTGCCTGAAGATCAGATGGTTAAAGCAAGCCATAAACAGAAGTCAGGTGGTGGTAGCACACACCCTTAATCCAATCACATGGCAGGCCGAGTCTTGTGTGGTCAAGGACACAGCCAAGCCTGGTGACACATGCCTTTAATCCCAGTACCAACCATAGAGATCTGGAGGTCTGTATAGACAGGCAGTGATGAGGAAATGATGTGGCTGAGCTTAGAGCCAATGAGAAGGCAGAACAGGGAGGCAATAAAAGCACAGATTAGACAGGCAGAAGCTCTCTCTTGGGAAGCTACGGCGTGGTGGTAAGCTAAGGTTAGTCAGTGGCTCTTTGCTATTTCTCTGATCTCTTCGGCTATTACCCCTGTATTTGGCTCTGTGTCTCTTATTTAATAAGACTGTTTAGATATTTGTCTACAGCAGACAGAAAGGGAGGAAAGAGCAAAACCTGTAGGTGCTGTGTGTGCCATGCTCGGGCCTGTTAGAGAGCCCTTCCTGCAACGTTCTTGTTCTCAAGCCATTGAGAGACAGACATATTGGTCAGGAGAAGCCCAGAGACCCCTGCAGAAGAGCTACCAACACAACCAAAGCTGACCCCTCAGAGTTAGGAGCCTTGACCTCAGATCTGGAAATAGAAGGACTTTGTTGGCACTGCTGGGACACAGAGGAGAACTCAGAAGTTAAAACAGGTGCTTCACACAGGCCCTTTGGAAGAGCTAAATCCAAATGGCTTTCAAGAGGAGAGAGAACAGTAGTTCAGAGGCAAAGTAAGGCAAGCTATCATCAGAGAGCCCCGTCTCCCACAGAGACACAAAGATGGGGACACTCCCTTGGCCCTCATGATGTCCGGAGGGGCTCACTAAAACAGCCCAGCCTCTCCAACTTGCAGAGGTTAAAATCTCGTTTGACTGAGGGGCCCTGGGGCCTTTGACCAGCATTCTTCCTGTGTACTTCCAACGTCTTCCAAGAAGCCAAGAAGAACTGGGGACTTCACCAGGGACCTCATCAAACAAGCAGATCAGAAGGGAAGTTTTGCCCTCTTACTCTGGGGTAAATGCCCAGGGAGGAATGCCCCTAGAGGGCAGCAGACCATTTGAGCTGAAGAGATTAAAAAAAAAAAAAAAAAAAAAAAAAAAAAAACGATAGTTGCTTTAAACCTAGGAAACCAAAGCCTCAGCGAGACACACACAGGTTCTGCGGCTCATTGGTCAGGCGAATGAGCCCACTTTCCACTCCTAATTAGCTACATAATCTTGAGCAGGTTGATAAGCTCTTGGAATACCAGTCTCTTCCCATGTAACATGGAATTAATAGTGCTGATGGCGCAGGGTTGCCCTGAGCATTAGACAAGAAGAGGTATGGGGGCGGGGAGGGGGTGCTACTTCCTGGAACAGGAACTCTCTGAAGCTGCTCCACTCAGGTGCCTCCCTCCTCTACCTTGAGAGTCCCTGAGGCAGCAGGGAGCTGGACACATTCACTCCAGGAGCTCTCGTTTCTTCCCCTACCGCAACTCGCAACTCGGGGAAGAGATCTAGGCAGGGGACTCTCAGCTGTGAATTCTGACCTTCAGAGAGTGGCATCAGCCATGGTCTAGATGGTATGGGGTGCATCTACAATTGCCCTAGTCCACCCAGTTCTCCAACCTGCTTTCTGGGAGCTATCCATTCCTTGTCCCCAGAGAGAGGCCAAGCCTTGAGGGAGATGGCAGTGACCTCTGCCAAGTCCAGCATTCATTTTTCCCATCTCTTCTTCCCAGGCACACACTGGGCCTGCTCTCAAGAGACTGTGTGACTGCTTACAGATTCGGTATTTATCCGATCAGCTCTGCTCTGGAGCACAGTGGCCACCGTCTCTACCCTCTCCCACCTATCCTGAGAAGTATCTGAATAAGCCACTTTGTGTTTCCAAAGACACCACTCACTTTCCCTTTGGTTCTAAGTAGAACAATGGGTCTCAGTGGTAGAGCCCATTCCCAGCATGCATGAGACCCTGGGTTTAATCCTTAGCACTTCTGAAAGTAAAAATCAAAGTAATCAATAAGCAATAGCTCACACGGAACCTTCCAGAAGAAGTCATTGTCCACAGGGAGCCATCCTTGTCCTGCAGCTCCTGGGCTCCCTTCCACTCACTACTACCTTAATGGCCATTTGGCAAATTTTCCAAAAAATTTCTTTTTGAATTGGAAGTGTGCCCTTCAGAGGAAGCTTCAAGCACAGATAGAGATATCCAGAGCCTGTGGGCAGCCCTGAGGTGACAGCTTGGATTCCTACTTGTCCCATGGGACTTCAGCAAGCAGCATTTTGCCTCCATATCCTCCAGAGCTTAATGTGAAGATGCAATCACCTCACAAGGGGCTTGTAAGGAATAACTGAAGAGCAATTGTATTCCTAAGGCACTCTGCGAAGTGCCACACAAATAACTTCACACATAAGTGATTGCCATATCTATAAAACGCTGTGGATGGTAGAAAAAAAAAAAAAAGTCCATTGCTACAAGCAGAGACGCAGGTCTCCATGCCAGGAAGCAAAGGCCTGGGAGAGAGATGCCTGCAGTGTGCTGAGAATTAAATGTCAGCCAAGACTTTCTCTTGCTCTTCACTTCCCGTCACCACAAATGCAGACAGCAAGAGATGCATAGATGTGTTCTGAAAGCCACCAGCAGGAAAATCCCTTTAAAATATTCAAAGAGCCCTCGTGTGGGGTATTTATGGTAACTTTGATTCTATTGACAGCTACCTTTAATATTCTGAAAAGCGGAGAGAATAAGGCATGAACATTAATTTTCAGTCTTATCTTTGGTTGTTAAGCCCTCATGCATTGATTGCCTGGAGAGATTTCTGAAGGAGGAATCTGCCTTCACCTTATATTGCAGTGTTTAGGCTAGCTAGATGTTGTTTGCAGCCAGGCAGATGGTACATATTTATACTCCCAGCTCTTGAGAGACCAGGGCAGGAGGATCTCTAGTTCAATACCAACCTGGGTTGTATAGTCAGAATCTTCAAACAAACAAAAATACACACAAAGCGAAAAGAGGTCCTTTATAAAGATAGTCTGAAGCCAGCCCCTACTCCCAACACACACACACACACACACACACACACACACACACACACACCCTCCATTTGATAGAATGATGTTGAGACAGCTTTGTTTTAGGTGGGGAGAAAATCAGTAGACTATGATTGTGTAAAGCCATGCTGTCTTTTAGTGTGACAACTTAAACGTTCTATCTCTGAGCTGAAAGTAGAATCGACACAAAGTGCCATTCTGGTGACCAGCCAAGCCTGCTCCAACCTGGGACAGATGGAGAATACAGACGGGGCAAACCTTTGAAACCGCAGTGCAATTTGGCGAAGCAAAAGTACAAATAAAATGTAATGGGAACAGAAGCTAATAGAACATTAAATAAGCATCACAAGAAAATATATGGACAACCTTGTAACAATAAAATTAAAATTTTAGATGAATTAAATAATTTCCTAAACGATTTAATTCACTCCCAGAAACAAAAAGCGGACTTCTGGGCTAAGGCAGTGAGTAAAACAGGCATATTCTTTCCATAAGCCTCATTAAAACTATCATACAAGATCATTTTAGGTTAAAAAAAAAAAAAGGAGGAGGGGGAGGAAGAGGGGGAAACTGGAAATCAGATAAATACATGTTGACCAAGTTAGTCCTGGGAGGAATGGAATCTGGTGGTCCCTGGGCACAGTGTCACATGTACCCAGGAACAGTTCTTTCCTGTCTTGTTCCTAGACTCCCTCCCTTTGGGGACCACTGCTGAGAGACATGTGAAGGTGGCATCTCACTGTGCTCATGGCCAGTTCGACCTGCTATCTCCCACAAGAAAGCTGAATGCCTGCCCCACCCTCCCTGCTGGTGATCTCCACAACTAGAGCACCAGAAGGGTAAGAGTAACATGGTGCTCGTGTCCATCCTTACCAAGCCCCTGGCCAGGAGGCCTTCTACTTCTTCTCTCATGTTCTCTGTGATGCTGGCATACTGTCCCTTCTCCAGGCAGAATGGGGTCAGAGAGGGTGTCACAAGGGAGTCTAGGACCGTCTAACCTTCACTGTAGCAACGTCAAGTCTGGTGCCCCATGTTCCTTTCTTCCCTGGCCAGCCTTGGAGGAAATCTCAGGCAAATTGATGCTTGAAGCATCTGCACATCTCTGGTATCTCCTAAACACACACACACACACACACACCAGCTTAAACCTTCCACTCGGCCACTCCAGGTTCTACTGTGGACCCCTGCTACTCAGACAAATCCTGACTTTGAAATTAGACAACATCTAATTTTGTTTGCACTTCCAGTGATCATACTTGATGGCTTCAACGTAACTGTCTCCCTCCTCACACAACATTTCAAAGTGTAATTGAACCTGCTCCAAAACATTTTAAATTCTCATTTCAATCAGAGCGATCAATTGCTGAATCCTTCAGCAGCCCTGCACCCCTTTCTCACTGGGTTGTGAGAAACTGAGCAAAAGTCCAGGAAGAGGTCATCTGCATTTACCACGACAACGAAAATTGTTGTAGAGGTCTAGAATAAGCGCCTTCTGATGTCAAGAAGGCAGAGAGAGAACACAGGATTTAAAGAATGAACACATTTCCAGGCTTTCTGTGTACGTGTTTACTTGTGATACCGAGATGAGAGAATGCTTACAGAGTGTCTTCTGTGTCTGTCCTGAATCCTGGGCTGAATGTTCACATACTCTTCCATCCAGCTCACAGCAACCCAGCCCAGCAGATGCCACTGGTACCCATTTTGTGAAGGAGGAAAATTCTCTTTCTGATACCACTAATATTTCATGTTCATCAAGCTTGAGAGAGCTAGACTTCTGCTCAGTCCGAGAATGAGTTTTCTATACCTTCCCCCACACCTCTGTTCCTCATCCCTTGGGCCAGAGCACAGACTTCCAGAAGGTAGGTCCTCTGCTAAGGTAAGCCAGAATCCCAAGGACTCAAGGCTCACTGGCCAAGGGTATCAGGACCAAAGACTAAGTGTTGCTCTGGCCATGTCAGCCACATCTTCCTGTCAGGCTTATACTAACATTTTTCATTTAGTTAATGATACTGAAAAGAGCTTGCTAAACTTGATTGTGCTGGTCCCAGGACTCTGTCAAGAGAGAGATCATTGATGACCTACAGGATACAGATTGCCATTCTAGGTTTGGTTACTAGCTCAGTCATGTCAAGACAGCTTTTTCTGGTCATTTTGGAGCACACAGCGACCTCTTAGATGTCTGTGTGCCATAGTTACAAATGCAGTTACAACTGACTCACTCGAGACCTCTTTAGGGTATCCACATGCTCAATAAAAAGCCATCTCCATCATGAGTTCTATTGCTCAATCCCTGCTACGGGCTGTACCACTTACCCACAACCATCCGCTTTGACCCCAAGCTCACCAGCTCTAACCTTTTTACCAGGACTTGGCTCTTTCTATCTGACTCTATGGTGACCGACTTCTTGGACCATCTGTCTAGTTCAGCCCTTGCCTGTTTTCCTTTTTAATCATTGGCTAACATTCCCTTACTCCTCACAGTCTTCCCCTAAAGATTCTCAGCCCTCTATGTATTGGTGAAATTATTAAGGCCATTCTACGTAGTTAAAAGGGAGATTTATTTAGTGGGTAACTTACAAATGAAGGGATGGGTAGGTGGCGGGTTCTGGAAAAGATGCAGTGCAGTCTGGCGGTGTTTTCTGGAGAACTCTCCTTGGTCTGGGCTCCCAGCAGCAAGAGAGCACAAGGGGCCCTCCCTTGGCCCCGCCTTGTAGGTGTGATAGTTACTGAAACCTCAATGGGAGTTGGAACTTCCAGACCAAAGCTGGAATGGCTACCCACTACATCTATGTGGACCTCCCAAACTGAGAATGGGAAGAAGACCTGTGTTTCTATGATCGAGAAAGGAAAGGAGCATCCATAAGGGGCCTGACATTTGGTGACTGTCAATCTTTACAACATGTGACTTATTAATCCCACATTTTATTCCGGAAATAGATTAAAGAACCCCCTTGAGACTGCATAAAAGACCAGCTTATCATGAGTGAGGGGTAGAAGCTAGAAAAGGAAAGGAAGTAACAAGACACAGAAAGTAAAATTCAAGTGCAACGTGTGCTGTAGAAATTCTTCATTAGGTAGAAGCCATCATGGTGTCTCTAATGTCCCTGGCATATGGTAGGGAAGGAGACCCGGGGAGCTTCCAGGAGGCTATTTTCAGCCTGGGGTAAGAAAGTGACCAGAGGTTGACCAGTTCATCCAATGGACTGCTAAGAGGTGGCAGGAAAGACTTGAACTTGGATGTCTTATATTTAGACTCTCTGAATGCACTCCAGTGTCAACGAGGGCCACAGCCTCTTTCTGAATTCCTGGTCCATCAGCATCCATCAGTTGTCACGGTCACTGTGGTCAGATGGAAAAGACAGAGCTCTTTACTAAAATATAGACTTGGTGTTTAGGGTCAGAGTGGGTGCTTGTGGGTAAATGGATACAGGGGCAGCAGCTCTTGGGCTGAAGCTCTGCGGACAGTGCTGGCTTTTTATGGGGCACGTGGGTACCTTGAAGAGGAGCCATCTCACCCGAAAGAAGCAAGACGAGAACAGCTGGCCAGGGTGGCCCCGTGTCTCCTGAGATGAGGGAAGCAGGTTCTGGCTGTCATTCTATCCTAGGAAAAGACAGAAACCAGTCCACCAATGCCCCACTCAAGGCAGAACCAAAGGTTGAGGGGGAAGAGAAAGCCCTCCAAGGTGCCCACCCCAACTCCTGTGTGACTGTCCTGTTCCCGGCTTCACCTCAAAGGCAATGTATACAGCTAATAGGCTCATCATCTGGGGAGATAACATTAGCCTCATCATTACATCTTACTAAATAAGTCATTTAAAATTAATTACCATGCACTCCAGAAAGAATTAGCTATGGTTGACTCTTTCGTTCCTGCTGATTATTGAGTTGGCAGAATCCATTAGTCCTGTAGACAAACCAGTGGGTTTCTAAGTACTGAGTAGAGACGAGCTGAGTCCCCCTCTCATGGTGGATCGCTACCGGAAGCCTAAGTACACCAAAGCAAGCACATTTGGGGAGGCTCCAACCTGCAGTGAGCAACACAGTTGGGGGAACATGGCTGACCTCATGCACGGGGTCTCCAGCATGAGTGCTGCAGCAAGAGCAGATAGCCTCCTCTTTGCTTAACTCGATCCTTTGCCTCTCTAGGGCTCCCTGGGGAGCACTGTGTAAATTAACATGTCAACTGCTCCCCTCTGGACCCAAGAGTCTCAAAGGACAATGGGAAAGGATGCTCTGAGCAGAAGGGCAAAACTCTCAGAGTTAGCCCTATGTGAGGCAATAAGTGCTGTGGAAGAGCAATTGGTGGGATGATAACAGCTGTGTGGATAGACAAGGGTTTGAGGTCTACCCACTCCTTAACCTCTCCAAACCTCAGTACCTCCAAACATTAATAGCTAAATTCCATGGACTATTTACTGTGCGCGGGGCACTGATCTGAACACAGGAGACATTGGTGTCATCCTGACCACCCAACTCTATGAACTTGCTACAATCATTGTTCTCATTTTCAGATGAGAAAACACAAGGACAGTGTGGTGGTCTGAATGAAAACGGTCCCCGTAGGCTCATAGGGAGGGCATTATTTAAAAGGATTAGCAGGTGTGGCCTTGTGGGAGGAAGTGTGTCACTGGAGATGGGCCTTGAGGTTTCAGATACTCAAGCTGAGTCCAGTGGCTCACTCTCTCTTCCTGCTGCCTGTGGATCCAGATGTAGAAGTCTCAGCTCCTTCTCCAGCAAATGTCTGCCTGCACACTGCCATGCTTCTTGCCTTGAATCTGATGGACTAAGCTTTGAATTGTAAGCCATTCCCAACTAAATGCTTTCTTTCCTCTATAAGAGTTGCTTTGGTCATGATGTCTCTTCACAGCAATAGAAACCCCAAGTAAGACAGAAGTTAGTACCAGGAGGGGGGATTGCTATGATGGGCCTGACCCTGACTTGGGGACTTTGGATTAGGAAAGTAGAGTGCTTTAAGCAGGTTATAGGGGTCATGCTAGTAGAATCATGGAAGACAGTGGTGCTGAGGGTGATTTGAACTAAGGGGTCCTGGCTCAAGAGGTTTGAGATGAGAAGAATGTTAGCATGTGGCCTAGACACTATTCTTGTGATATTTTGGTGAAGAATGTGCCTCTGCCTGAGGCTAAACTGAAGAACTATGGATTAACAGCTTTGGCAGACGAGATTTCAAACCAGCCTAGTATTGACTGTGTTCTATGGTTCTTAGTGACTAGCATTATGCAGCTCTATAATGAAAAGGAGTTAGCTGAGCAAAGAAAAATACAAAATGTACAGCTTGAAGAAAAAAGGGGCACAGGAAGTTTAACGGCACTAAACCTGTGTTGTGTTCAAAGAGAGAAACAAACTGAAGAAAAGCCTGACGTTAAACGGAATAAAGGGAGTGGTGACCTCAGAGTCAGACTCCACCCATCTAAGTTTCCAATTTGTGAAAAGGAATTAAATAAAAGTTTAGGGCTGGGCTTGGTGGCACATGCCTTTAATCCCAACGCTCTGGATGTAGACTCTGAGGTCAAGGTCAGCCTCGTCTACAGAGCAAATTCCAGGGGAGCCAAGCTTAGGCAGTGAAGGAAATCATGGAAAACAGAAAGCTGGTAATTGAGCAAGGGGCCCATGTTCCTGCACCACCAAGCAGCAGAACTTGGCAGCTTTGGCCACATGGTTCTGGCTTTAGAGTTAAGGATAGAAGAAAGGGATTATGGAATCTCCCTCCATGACTAAGGAAAGCTGCTGAGGCCAAGTGTGTGTCAGGGGTATCCCTGCATGGAGGCCCAGGGAATATTGTGTGAAGCTATAAAGGTGAAGCCTGGATTGCCTGGGAGACCCCAAGATGTTGAAGATGCCAGAGTCATGGGATACTTGCCCAGGAGAGCTGCTAACAGGGTGTGGAACCAGCCCAAGAGAAAGAAGCGTGCTGCAGTCAACAAAGCTGAACAGAGTTGGAGATCTGAAGAGCGCTTTGACATCAGACTTGGAGATGCAGGGTTTGGAGTTTGCCCAGCTGGTTTTTGGTCTTGCTTTGGTCCAGTATTTCCTCACTATGCTCCCTTTCCTCCCTTTTGGAATTGTAATGTAAATCCAGTGTCATTGTATGATGGAAGTATGTGATCTGTTTGGGGCTTTGATATTACAGGGCTTATAGTTAAGAGATCACCACAAGTCTCAGAGGACACTTGGAACTTTGGACTTTTAAACAATGTTGAGATTCTTACAGACGATGGGGACTTTTGAGTTTGGACGGAAGGCATTTTGCATTATGATATGACTACAAGCCTTTGGGTGCCAGGGAGTAGAATGTGGTGGTGTGAATGAAAACGGCCCCCATAGGCTCATAGGGAGTGGCGTTATTTGAAAGGATTGGGACACTGACTAAGACAGACAGAAGGATCAAACAACCAGCTGACCCAGACCGCACAAATGGTGAGTGTCCAAGACGAGCTCTGCAGCTGGATGGTTGTCTCAGCAACCTTTGCTCTTCACGGGTGCCTCGTGGGTTAGATGGGAAGATGCCTAAACCTTTTGGATAGCATCTCCACCCTTAGGAGAAAAAACTCAGCCGCTGTCAGCTCGAGTTCTGGCTAACGATGCAGCTTGCCAGGATGGAAAGACCAACTGCAAACACAACTTTGTTCAAACGGGACCCTGGCAGCCATGGTCCCCACTTTCCGTGTTTCCTACCGCCCACCACCGCCCTGCCCAAAGCGGTCATCCTCATGAGGTCCACTTTAGAAGTTGCGCTTTCCGCAGTCATTGATTTCCCCAAACACAGAGTTTTTTGGAGTGCTGGAAGGGAAGCCGAGTCCCCGGGGCAGCCCAAGTCCTTCGCACTACAAATGAGAAAACTGAGTGAGTCAATCAGAACAGAGCCTGGCAGAAAGGGCAGCACCCCTGAGACCTACTCTGCCCCCCAAAACCCAAACAGCATCAGGGACAAGAGAAAAATGAGCTCAAGGCAGCTGGACTCGTCCCCACTGGTGAGAAGACTGGCGAAGGTTATTAGTTAGATGCAACATTTTAAAAGGCCCTAAAATGGTTTCCTCCCATCTTTTTTTATAAGACACAAGTCCATTCACAAGGGCACAGCCCCCGTGACTTCAACCCTCTCCCAAAGGTCCTCTTCTCCAGGAGCACCGCAGCGGGGATTTGGTTTCCGAGGGAGTTCTGACAGGACACTGTCATTCAAACCAGAGCTGCTTCCCCTTCCAACCCCGTCCTGCTGCGATCATGCCCCACCCCCACTCCCTCCCTGCTGCTCTTCAGATCTGCTGCAGATCTGTGTCTCCTGTGCTGAACAGCCACGCGGCAGGTTCCCTGTGTTTTCCACATCTTTATTCAAATGCCATAACCTCAGACCGGCCTTTCCAGAACTTTCTGTGTGAAAGTGAACACTTACACATACACGGAGTCATGCCTTATCTTCTCCCCCACTCGTGATTATTTCTCTCCTTATAATATATAATATGTATACACACGGGGGTTGTGTATAATTTGCTCATTTGTTGTCTGGTCCCTCAACAACTTGAACGCAGCTCCTCAGAGACAAGAATTTTTTTCTTTTAATGTTTTGTTCTCTGCTGTGCCTCTGGGGCTAGAAAGTACCTAAGACCCTGTGGGTGATCCAAAAGACTGGCAACGGATTGAATTTCCAGCTCTTGAGAGGCATTGACTCCACAGCTACTGCTGTGAGGGGACTCCACAGGAGGCTGACTGCACAGACTCTGTCAATAGCCTGGGCAAACAGCGGCAGCCCACAGCAACCTCCCCAATAATCTACAGCTTCAGCCTCCTTCAGCTGCATAGCCGTTCCCTCCTCAAGACCCCAGCTTCATAGTAGTCTGAGGGTCCACTTATTGGGATCTTTCCAGTGAGTTCCTAAGTTTTAATAACCCCGGTGATGGCTGGGTGGGTGCCTACACTCTTAGCTATTCAGGAGCAACACTGCAGTCTAGACCACGCAGCCAGACTCAGTCAAGACTAATATTCCCAGCCTCACACCTTTGTTCACTGAACCGCCTGCAGCTGCTGCCTCCACCGAACCTTGAAGTTCTCATTTTACCCATTCGGCTTCTACTCAGAACTTTCTGATTTAAATATATTCTGTCTCATTTCTTCTGTTCAAATAACTGGTGTGGTTTCTGCTTCCCAAAGGACAGGGTGGAGACAGCTCACACTCGGGATGACACCCACAGCCTCCCTGCCTAGGCTTCTGCTGGGAGCCTGGATCCAGAAGAACAGCCTTGACTCCCCTGGCCTCACAGCTGAGGATGCTAACTCCTGCTCATACTCTCTGTCTTTCCATGGAGCCCTGCCTAAACCCTGAGACAGAGCTCGGGACCTCTATGCCCACGTGGCTCCTTGTCCACACCTACCTCCTTCTTCACCCCACCATCTCTTGAAGCAATTTGTTTTGATATGTGTCACCCCCTGTGACACATACTAAATCAGGCCCCCATCTTATTATATACATAAGCCTGCTACCTGGAATACTTCCTAGTCCATAGTAGGCACTCAGTAATGTTCACTGAGTCTAATAACCATTTGATAGCCCAGATATTCCCATATGTGATACGAAACCCCTCATTTTTATGTGCTGTCCGAACTGGCGTAAGTAAAACAAATAAATAAATAAATCCAGGTGGCAATGAAAAGAGAAACCAGAGAGAACAGGGGCCTCTGCTTTAATCACCACCATGCAAATTGGGACTTTCAGATGTGAAGACACGCAGGTCCCCAGCGAGTCTCCCTCCTCCTACCGCGGGGCTATAATTATGTTTGCATTGAGTCTGCATGTTATTATTTACATTTCTGTGCTGGTGTTTGCACAGCTGGCACAGTTCCCAAGGAAGCCTTTCCGAGCTGAGCCCAGAGGTTGATGCACAGCTCCCACAAAGGCTGCTGAGGTCCTCAGAGAGAAGCCCTTGCTCCAGGGCTAGAAGGGCTTGTCAGTCAGGGATCTTCTTCCCCAGCTTCATCTACTCCCTTCTCCTCCTCTGTCCTCCCCTCCCCTCTCCTCTCCTCCCCTCCACCTCCCCTCCCCTCCACCTCCCCTCCTCTCCTCTCCTCCCTTGCCTTTCTTCTACCCTTCCCTTCTCAGCCTGGTGGCATCTATCAGAATCACTTGTGCAATAGATAAGGATCCCATTATAGCTGCTCGGGCTTCCCCTGTGTAATTAGGAAGTGCATTGTTGTGTAATTCAGAAATTAATTAGCAGTAAATGTTTCAGGGATGCAGGTGGAAGTGGGAACCCACTGTGTTCCATCAGCCATGAAGCCGGATTGCTTTCCAGCTCCTGGGGACCCTTTCTAGTACATCCTCTATCAAGGAACACCACTCAGGCCCCGAGATGCTAGGGGCCCTCTCCTCCTCACCCCCGGTGGGCAGGAAGGACATACCTGTAAACACCACAAGCTGGCCACACACCAAGGGACCTTGGCCGTTGCTGGACAGCAGCTATAGAAGGTGTTCTCGGCTACTCAGAAAGCTCTTGGGGTTCCAGTCCAGATAATGGGGGACAGATATTACCAAGCAGCCTGAGCTTAGAGAAACCTAGAGTAGCCTGCAATAGCTTTCCACTTATGGGCGGCAGGGGGGGATGGGGGGAGCACCATGTGACTTACACAGGTTAGTTCATGAACAAAGGCAGGACTATGGTGGCAAGCTTGAAGACTCCTAGATACTGTGAATCCTCCAGAAGCTCTGGAGTCTCCAAGCAGACGTGTCTTCCTGGCCCCTCTCCTTCCCTGTGCTGTTCCCTCCTTATGGAAAACCTTCCCCTCTCCCCAGGGTCTCAAACATCCCTAGAAATGCGTGGTGCATGAGCTTACTGAATGAGTGGAGCTCCATCTTCTGCTGGGGATGTCTTTCTGTATGCTGTGAATGTGTGTTGCTCTCATATGGTTGATTAAAAAAAATGCTGGTTGGCCAGTTGCCAGGCAGGAAGTATATAGTATAGGCGGGACAAGCAGAGAGGAGGATTCTGGGAAGAGGAAGGCTGAGTCAGGAGTCGCCAGCCAGACACAGAGGAAGCAAGATGTGAAGGCAGAACTGAGGAAAGGTACCAAGCCACGTGGCTAAACATCAATAAAAATTATGGGTTAGTTTAAATGTGAGAGCTAGTCAGTGGTGGGCCTGAGCTAATGGCGGAGCAGTTTTAATTAATACAAGCTTCTGAGTGATTATTTTATAAGCGGCTGCGGGGTCTGTGGGGCTGGGCAGGACCAGAGAAAACTTCAGCTACGGTCTTCCCAGTCCCTCCTCAGCCTGCTCGAAGCCCCTGTTTTCTGAGGCGCCATCACCCTTCCTGTCCTCATGACTGGCCTTTTCTGTGCATTTTACCATGCATGGCTGGCTTTGATGACTGCTCCTCCTGCGCCAGCGTCTCCCCCATCGGACAGCTGTCATGCTTGCCCTGTGCATGCCACCTGCAACTCCCCGGGCAAGGGCTAAACCTGACACGTGGCCGCTGCTTAAGACGCATTTATTGATTGAATGACTGAGATGGTGACTCACTCCTACTTCAGGTGACCAGGAGGAGAAGGGAACAGGGGTGCGGGTCGGGAGCAGGTCCAAGGTGCAGAGCCACACATCAGCGTCCGTGCTGTCTTGGAAGACTCTGAAACATTAATTCCAGTATCTAAGGAAGGTTCTTTTGACTACAGGATGGCGTGGGCTAGAACTTCAACAGCAGTCCATGACTCTCATCTCTCTCCATTTAACAAGCCTGAGAACGAAGGCCTGTGGCCTGCAGTGTCCCGTGAGGACCCTGAGCTGAAGTCCTGTGACCTGCAGTGCCCCGTGAGGACCCTGAGTTGAAGGCCTGTGGCCTGCAGTGCCCCGTGAGGACCCTGAGCTGAAGGCCTGTGGCCTGCAGTGCCCCGTGAGGACCCTGAGCTGGAGGCCTGTGGCCTGCAGTGCCCTGTGAGGACCCTGAGTTGAAGGCCTGTGGCCTGCAGTGCCCCGTGAGGACCCTGAGCTGGAGGCCTGTGGCCTGCAGTGCCCTGTGAAGACCCTGGAGCATTCCCATCTGCTTTCCCTCTTAACCACTACCTGCAGAACAGCCAAAAACTGCTTTATCAGTTCCCCTCCTGGAGCCTGGAATTTTCAGAGCCTTGGAAGGCCCCGGGGGTGGGGGGGCGGGGGGAGCACAGCTCTGCTCATGCTACTCGTGGGAGCACTTGTGAGACAACTCTGAGAGGCCTGCTGAACCTCAGGCTCCTCGGGCTTGAAATTAGTGCACGGAAGGCAGGCAAGTCTGAAAATCAGTAAGAGGCTGCCGCAATGCCTCGGCTAACCAACAGCAACACCTGAGCTCCCAGCTCGCTTCTTAGGGCCAGGGCTTTCCAGCTGTATCCACAGACCTTCCCAACAACCCCATAAGGTATGCGTCTGTTTTCAGCCCATTTTACAGACAAAGAGGCACAAAATTGGTGGCAAGATGTAGACATTTGTCTGGATATGTTTGAGTAAATGAAGGAATTGGTCACAGGAAATTCCAGCCAGGAAGGCCCTTCTGGACTCCCTTGCTTGCTTTAACACGCAGAAGAATTCACAAGACCTCAAGTCTAGCATGTTGTTTTCTATGACCGTCCTTCCCATGTGCCCTCTGAGAGCTAGCCTGGTGCTCTCGGGCCTTGGGAATGACTGTAGCAAACAAGCAATTTGGGGAGCATGGCTTCTGGGGTTCCTTTATGTTTGTACGCTGGGGAAGCAACCCTGACCCCAAACATGCCAGGTGAGCACTGGACCCTGAGCTCTACCCAGCTCCGGGCTTTTCTTGTCTGAAAGCTTGCAGTCTGGGGGGTGGGTGGGGGGTCGAGAACGAGGTGGGAAGGAAATAGACGTTCTTAGAAGCCAGAAAGGACGTGCTCCCAGCAGGACCTGCTCCCCATCCTCAGGAGGGGCTCAGGAAAGTAAATGACTGAGAAAGACCAGGCATGGGCCCTGGGCATTCAGCTTTTAGCCCAGACAGTCCCCAGTCATCAGGCCCCAGAGACAGAGGCCACCTCCAAGGATAGGCAGGCTTGGACAGCATCCCTGTCAGAGTGAAAATGAGACATCCTTCCCCACTATGCTGTGGCCCAAGGAGCACACTGTGTGGGCATCTGGGGGGCAGATAGAATGGAAACCGTGTGTGAGATTTAATTAGACCAAGAAACAAACCTGTAGAACAAGTTCACGTCGGCAGCATTCTCTTCTCAAACGCTGATGATTCCTTACTCACTCAGGGGTGTGAAAAAAGGAAGACTGTTGTAGATTATGAAGTGCATGACAGGGGAGTATTTGAATCTCCATCCAAATAAACCAACTATAAAAAAAGAAATAGATGTTGGCGTCAATCAGTGAAATTTGAATGGAGATTGGCTCGTAAATATGATTAAAGAATCGTTGTTAATTGTGTTGCATTGGATCGGGGGGCTGTGGCTGTATAATGTCTTTTCACAGGGAAGCACGCAATAAAGTAAAATGTCAGATTCCATGGCATGATAGCTGACATTTTACTTTAGCAAAAAATGTCTTCGGTGAAAAAAAAAACAGAACCAAAAAACAGATATTGCCAAACATTTTAAAAAAAAATTGTTCAATGTATTTGGTAATATATGGGACTTTGGTACACTATTGTCTCGATTTTATTCATATTAGACTTTCATAAACATATGGCATTTTATGTTTTAATAATTAAATAATAATGCTACTTTCTATAGGAAATAATTTATAGGAAGCTGGACATGTGATACGTGTGTATAATCCTGGCACTTGGGATTTGGAGGCAGTAACATAAGTGAGGTTGAGATTGCTTGGGCCTCATAAGGAGACCATGTCTCAAAAGAAATGGCTAGAGATGCAAGCAACTAGAGCGCTTGCCTAGCATGAGGGGCCATCCCAAGCACCATAAAGAAAGAGAGGGAAGAAAGCAGGGAAAAGAGAGGGCGAAGGAGGGAGAGGAAGGGGAGGATGAGGACCGAGGGGAGGGAGGGAAGGAAGGATGATGGATTGGTAGCATATCGGAGTAGTAGAGTGTGTGCTTATCGAGAATGAGGCTTTGAGGCTCCGGGATGAGTCCTGGCACCATGAAAGCATTGAAGTTTACAGGTAAAGGAACATAAGTACAATATACAGTGTTCAGTATCTCAAGAGCTTGTACATCCTAGTACAGAGTCACACGATTAAGGTGCAGATGGGAAACACTTCCTTATGACTCAGGGCGCTTGTGGGAGAAGAATAGATAGGCAGTGTGTGGTGATATATTGTGTACCCTAACAAACTTGCCTGGGGATGGGAGGACAGAGCCAGCCACTAGATTAAATTTGGAGGCCAGACGGTAATGGCACACATCCTTAATCCTATCACTTGGGAGGCAGAGATCCATGTGGATCTCTGTGAGTTCAAGGCCACACTGGAAACAGAGCCAGGCAGTGGTGGCACACACCTTTAATGCCAGTACTGGGAAGCACACATGCCTTTAATCCCAGGAAGTGATGTCTGGGCAGAGAAAGGTATATAAGGCATGAGGAAATAGGAACTCACTCTCTTCAGGCTGAAGATTTTGTAGAGGTAAGAGCTAGTGGCTGGCTGTTCTGCTTCTCTGATCTTTCGGATTTCACCTCAATATCTGGCTCTGGGGTTTTTATTAAAAGACCATCTAAGATTTGAACAACACAATGGAATAGGAAGACAGCCATGTCCTAGGCCAGGCCTACAAGTGGGTAGGACTCACAAGAATTATGTGTAAAATTGAAAAGATGATGGACATCTGAGAACCCAGGCAGGCCAGACAGAAGAGAGTCGAGGGACGGAACCTGCCTAAGCAGAGAATAAACAGCCGACATAAGGAAGAAGGTTTTGTCCCAGAGACACACCGAAGAGCAACTTCCATCGGAGGGGAGCCAGAGAGGGAGCGCCCACGCGAGGGGGAGATGCTCTCGGCCAGATGTGTTGCATGTAGGTGCATCTCTGCAGAGGCAGCCCAGGAGAATCTCCCATGGCCTGTAGATGGACTGTGTGTCTGCTTCTCCCCAGCCCCGCTCCAAGCTGCTTCTGTGATTATGTATAATTACAATAAGCCCTTCCTGGGCAGGAGGATGTGAGGAGAAAGCTAATTCACAAGACTGTCTCAGTGTGATGTTCTTGCTGCTATGGAGCTGCATAGAATGCCAGGTACACTTGGAATGCCTGACACCTAGATGCCAGCTCCCCAATCCCTGGGGGGCTCCAATGAATCTGGGGTTTGTGTGTGGCCTTGGTTTCTTCCTGTTGACTAATGAATAATAAATGGTACCTTTAAGAAGTGAAGTCAATGGTTAAATAGCAAGAGAGATTGAGGTACTGTAAGTGATGAGCAACCTGATTCTACACACACACACACACACACACACACTCACACACACACACACACACACACACACACACCGTGTCCCTCCAAGCTGAGGTAAGCACCCCGCTAAGCTGCTTTATTCTCCTCCTGGGAGGTGGGAGAACCCAGAAGCTCTCGGGAAATACGTGCATAAGTCAAAGACCTGTTGGTTTGAGGGTCAACCCACAGGACTACAACTTCCTCTGTTTCTGGCATTGGGGGTGGGGGTGGCAAAGGAAGAGCCCAGCAGGGACCTTGCAAGTATCACGTGTTTCCAAGAGAAGCATGCCCTTCTCATTGGACAGTGTCCTGGCTTCAGAACATCCGCGTGTCAACTGTATCCAGGCTGGGCTCCTGATGCGGTAAACTCCTGTGTCATCTGTATGGGAGCAGTAGAGACCCATCTTCTCTACCTGGAAACCAAAGGAAGTGCCCGGTGGTCAGAGCCTCTTCACTGGTAAGGATGTCATCTCCTCGATTGCCTGCTTTGTGCCAGGCACTGCAGTAGGCTCAGGGGTGTGGTGGGGGTGGGGGACCAGGAAAACGACATTCCTGCATCCACAGACTGTCCAGTGGAAACGTGGAAGGCCAGCAGATCAACATGCTAGTTCAATGAAGTGTGGCATGGGCTCCAATGGGGGGCTGCCGGATGCTGTAGAGGCACTATGTCTCCTGAGATGCAGCCACATCTAAGGGAGGCTTTTGTGTGGGCATGGATATACTCCTCAAAGCCCCACCTTTTGAGACTTGGTTTCCAAGGCAGTGCTATTGAGAGATGATAAAATCTGCAGGAAGTAAGGAAGTATTATGAGAGACCCTTAAGGTTGTGTCTTCAAAGGGGGTTTGGAGCTCACTCTCTGCTTCCTGGCACATGGTGGAACTTGCTCATTCCATTGCTTGCTCTTGCCACAAGGTGCTGCTGTCCCCGGGGATCTAGAGGTAGGTGTGAGATTGCCCAATCTTGGATACAAACCTCCAGAATGGCAAAGGAAATAAACTTCTTCCCTTTATAAACATACTGTCTCAGTATTTCATTATCATGACAGGAAGCCAACTAAAGCGAGGAGCAAGGGAGCGGCCATGCCTACAAGCAGCGTTTCTCATGCTTTCATCTGGGAGAAGAGCAGAGAAAAGAGGCCTGAAGCAAACTCTCAGGAGTTCCAGCACTGGGACCCTCAGCCCACTTGGTGGCGGACCGTAAGACATCAGAGCAAACGCCACTTTTGTAATGAGACGATTTTATTACCAATTCATTCCCTAAAGTAAGTGGAGCCTGAAGGCTTAGAACAAAATACTTGCAAGTTGATTATAATGCAGCCACGTAAAACTACGCCACAGTCTCTAAACACTCCACACACTCAGGAGATGCCATACATTAAACTCAGAATTTTGATCTATTTCCAGGCTGGAGAAATGTGGTGTGGCAGTCTCTCACAGTGCTAGGCAATGACAGCAAGCCACAGCTCAGGACGGGGGGCTTGAATACAAGGAGGGCATAAGAAGACGCTGCAATGCACTGTTGCCAGGGTTGCCAGGGCTTCTGGACACAGGCAGTCAGTAAATACCAAACAGTAGTCAACATTGCTGTCTTGGTTTGCTTTCTATGACTGCGGTAAACACCAGGACAAAAAGCAACCCAGAGAGGAAACTTTACAGCTTACAGTCCATCATGAAAGGAGGTCAGAATAGGAACTTAAAGCAGAAACTAGGGAGAAGCTGCAGGGGGAACACTCCTGACTAGCTTGCTCTCCAAGATTCACTCAGCTTGATTCCTTAGACAACTTGGGACCACCTGCCCAGGGTGGCACTGCCCACAATGAACTGGGCCCTACCATGTCAAACATTAATGAAGAAAATGCCTACAGACATGTCCACAAGCCAGTCTGATGGAGTCAATAACTCAGTTGAGGTTCTCTCTTCCCAAGTGACTCTAGTTCATGTGCAACTGACACTAACCAGGACAACGGAACCCTACTCAACTGACACAAACATATCACTACTAAACCATAACCTTTTCTTACTTGTTTATCCCCAATCCCTCTAGTTAATACACAATATAAAATACAACCCAACTTTAAAAGTCCCCTAGTCTTTTAAAAGTTCAAGTACTTTAGAAGTTCAGTCTCTTTAAAGTATCCAAAATCTTTTAATTGTGGGCCCCTTCACAATCAAAACTAAGTTACAAACTTTCTTATTCCAAGAAGGGAGAACCAGGGCACAGTTACAATCAAAGCACAACCACAACTGATTTTTCAGCTTCAGCTAACTAGCGTTGGTTGTCCCCATGTAGCAAAGCTTTCATGTCCGTGTTGCTGGTCTCTTATTAATCATAGCTGGTTCTTCTGTCCCAGCTTTCCAGCAACCACAGATTCTTAATGAAAATATTGTATGAACAACCCTGATAGAATCTTTGCTTCCCCTCTGAAACTTCACAAGCCAGGCCTCTATCGTCTGCATTTCTCTCAATATTCTCTTCCAAGGTCCCACAGAACATCCCATTAAGCTCTGAGCGCTCGTGGCATTTCTAGCCCAAGTTCCAAACACTTCCATAATCCTCCCCCAAAGCAACATGGTCAGGTCTCTCACCACAGCAGTCCACTCTCTACTGGCTTACATTCTACTTTGCTCTCTATTGCTGTGATAAACACCATTCCCAACTTAAGAAGGGATGGATTTGTTTCAGCTCACAGTTTATCCTGAAGGAAAGTCAGGCCAGGAACCCGGAAGCAGGAATTAGCAAAAGCCATGGAAGAACACTGCTTACTGGCTTGTCTTCCATGGCTTACTCAGCCAGTTTTCTTATAGAAGCCAGGACCACCTGCACAGGAGTGGTACCTTCACCTATCCTTGCAATGGACTGCAACGCCAAGCTGAAATAAACCCAATAAACCCTCTCTTCCCCAAGTTGCTTTTGGTCGTGGTGTTTGTCACAGACAGCAAAACGGAACCATCTTCCACAGGCTCGTGTTTGAACATTCAGTCACCCATCTCATGCTGCGCCCCTCATCCTCTCTTTCAGTACCAGGGGTTGAATCCAGGGCTTCCCTGCATGCTAGGCGAACCCCGCCACCTCCGGTCACTGAGTTATCATCCCAGGGGTCTTCTTACTTTATGTGACAATCTCACTACATTATCCAGGCTGTCCTTGAACTCCCAACATGGGCCTGGAGTTTGCCTGCTTCATCGTCGGAGTGGTTGGAATTTCAGGCCTGTACCATCACGTTTGTGGCACTGTATTGAGAGCTGTGGAACGTTTAGGATATTTAGGCACTGGCTAGGAGCAAGAGATACTTTGAGTGGGCTTTTGAAGGTTGTATGGTTCTGGTCCCAACCTGTTTCTTCTGCCTCTTGTCGGATGCTGATAGAAAGCGCCCAGGCCATGTGTTCCCATCACTGTGAACTCTGCCATGTCTTTCCCACCAGGATGGATTGAAACTTCTGGGATTGTGACCCCAAAGAAACCTTTTCTCTTGAAGTTGATGTCAGGGATCTTGTCGTGGTTATGAGAAAAGCCACCACGGGACACTGCTGCAATAAGCCTGACCGTGGGGTTCTCTGGCCTTTGGAACTGCTTTGCAAAAGAAATTTGAAAGAATTTAGAAATGCAGGCTAGAGAATGGCTAGGGTGGTGTAAGTTCTGCTAATGGTAGGTTCTGGTGGAAGTGCGGAAGATCAGAATGCCAACAGAAATTCGGCAGTAAGGGTCGTGCTCATAAAGTTTCAGATAGATAGAAAGACCATTTGGGAAGAGGACGCAAAGTCATTCATGTTACACCCTGACAAAGACTCTGGATGGATTTCACCCATGTCTTTAATTGAAGTTGAATTCAAAAGTCATGGATTAATTTATCTCATAAATGAAATTCCAAGCCAGCACAGCACACAGGCTGTGGCATGGTTATCACTGGCAGTTTTTAACCAGATTTACAGTGAGAACCACTGTGAAAAAAGAGTAGATGTCTTAGTTAGGGTGTTTTGTTGCTGTGAAGCGACACCATGACCATGGCAACTTTTATAAAGAAACATTAATGGGGAGAGGGGTGGCTCTCTTATAGTTTCAGAAGTTCAGACCATTATCATCATGGCAGAGAGCATGGTATGTGCAGGCAGATGAGGTGTTGGAGCAGAGAGTGCTACATCTTGACCCAGAGGCAACAGGAAGTCAACTGCCACACTAAGAGAAGCTTGAGATCTCAAAGCCTGCCCCCACAGTGTCACACTTCCTCCAACAAGGCCACATCTCCTAATAGTGCCACTCCCTTTGGGGACCATTTTCTTTCAAGCTGCCACAATAGAGCAGAAGGGTTTGTTAAACATTCAGCAAAGGAGTCTGAATATAGTGAACCTAGTGAATGCTGCCAGCAAAGCCATGGCATTTGTTAAGGACAAACTGAGCCCTTTGCCCTAGTACAAGAGCAAACCTCTAGGCAAAGATCCCACCTACTGAAGACAACAGGGTATAAACACTCATTTGAAAGGCTTCTGTTTGAAATGAGAGTGTCTATAAAAGAATGCCTAAAGGGCCACTCAGGAAGTATTTCCCCAGGCTTTGAGGTGTGCAGAATCCACTGCCACCATCATCTTTGGAATCCTGGCTATATCCTGGGTTGGTAACAAAAATGAGTGTTGTCGTGTGTAGCTGAGTGCAAGGAATGCAAATGTCATAGAGCTTTGCTCTGAGATTCCAGAGAAAAGTCCAAGGCCAGCAAATGTGCAGCAGACTTGGGTTCCCTACACAGATCCCCTGAGTGGGCTGTAAAGGTGAAGAACAAATTTCAGTGGAGACTCCAGGACACTGGAAACACCAAGAGCAGGTGACATATGCTGATAAAACCTGGAGGCAGTAATTGGAGGTGGCCCCAAAAGGAGCCCATGTGTACTGCAGGCAGCTGGGGAGGGGCTACCCCAGCCACTTGAAGCTCAAATGATGTCATCAGATGTCCCATGTGCCAGGCACAGAGCTCTATAATTTAGTGTTTTCCTTGTTTGGCTTTGTTCTAATCTCTCCTTACTGGCCTCCCACCCCTCCCTCTGTGCCACCATATATTGAAAGTTTATAACCTGTTTATTTTTGTAGAGGTTCACAGTTAAGAGTTGGCCTCAAGTCTCAGAAAGAAATGTTAAATTTTTTGAACAGTATTGGGGGCTGTTGTGACTATGGGGACTTTTGAAATTGGACGGAATATTGAGACCACAGTCACAGCGTCTCAGCGTGTAGACAGGTGTATTAGTTACTTTGCTGCTGTTACAACAAATTGCCATGACCAGAGCACCTTAGAGAAGAAAGGGCTAATTTAGGTTTATGGTTCCAGGAGGTGAGTGTCTCCGATGATGGAGTAGAAGTTACGGTGGCAAGAACAGGAAGCCGAGGGCCCGCATCCTGAACCACAAGCACAGCGGAAGCTTCTTACAGCCCACTCCCAGGGACATACTTTCTCCAGAGAGGCCTGTGCCCTTTCTCGGCAGAGCTAAAACCCTGCCTTTTCCCCCTGAGGACCCTCAGAAGCAGGCCTGCTCACAGCAGGTCTCCCCTCCAAGAAAACGTCCATCTTTTCAGCCTTCTCGTAGCTTGGACTCCTATCTTTCCCCATCACATGAAAAGTCCAGGCTGCCCTCAGCATTGCACGTCTCCAGAGGAAGGCAGAAACCATTCTGGCCCACAACTTTAATTGATTGATTTCCTTCCACTGGGCCTTGGGATCAGCTCAAACAGCTCATAGCTCTGTGCTGCTGAGAGATCTGGGGCTCCCCAGCCTGCTCTGTTGGGACAGACCAGTGTCTCAGGAACAGTGATTAGCTGGAACAATACAACAATCAGAAAATGTCACTTGAGTATACGTGTTCTTAAGATTGCAAAGAGACGAGCGGAAGGCAGGGAAGTTGTTGACGTCTGCAACAGCAGGTCAGACCAGCACACAGCACAGCCACTGCAAAAGAAAAGACAAAGTCAGTGCTCGGCCTCCAGGGAGCATGTGGGCTGTGGCCACAGATGTCCTCCTGCCCTGCGTGGCACCACTTGTCACAGCTCCACCCTCCAGCCAGTGCCATGCTCACTTACAGGAAACTAGTGACTTAACAACTCAGAGCACTACAGGACACGTGACTTAGGAAAAAAACTCGATACCCAAAAGGGGCTTCCAAAAGGAGGCGTGTCGATGAGTACAATACAATGGGTCTTGTCGGTCTGCAAGTTCCGCATTCATAATTCAACCAAGGGCAAATTAAAACTCTACAAAGAAAGAATTGCATCTGTGTTGAATAGGAACAAATTTCTTTCCTTGTCATTGACTCCCTAACCATTGTGGTGAAAACAGCTCTGTAACCAGCATCAGCATTCTATTAGGCATCAATTATAGTCTAGAGGGGATGTAGAGTATGCAAGAGGATGGATAGAGGTCCTATACAAACACTGCCATTTTATGCAAAGGTCTGATGCATCCAAGTGTCTTAGGAGGGTTCTGGAAACAAAAGCTCATAAAGGAGAATATTCATATATATATATATATATATATATATAGATATAGATATATAGATAGATATATAGATAGATAGATAAATATAGATAGATAGATAGATAGATAGATATCTTTTGCAGACATACATTCATCCTTATATATGTATTCCTGTATTCTTATGTCTCTATGTTTTACATATATGTATATATTCCTACATTTATGTCTATTTCAAATATATTTATATGCATCCCTATATATGTATATTCCCGCATTTATATCTGTATTTCATATATGTGTGTGTATATGTTCTTATATGTATCTGTATACTCCTACATGAACACTTCATTCTACACACACTAGTCTCCAAGCGTCTATAGGAACCCACAGATACGTTACAAAGAAAGCTTTTCCTTGATCTTAGGAAGTACTCAATGCCATTTTCATTCACAAGAACAATGAAAAGCAGTTGGACTCACACAACATGGTAGGGATGGTGATAACCCAGTCCTCCACCATGGCAGGAGGGTGATAACCCAGTCCTCCACCATGGGTGTGGCATGGCAGGAGGTCCTATGACGCCAGCCCCCAGTGGGAGGAGGCATGGTGGCATGATAACCCAGTCCTCCAGTCCTCTACCATGGCATGGATGGTAATAACCCAGTCCTCTAGCTCCACTGCCCCAGAAGCAGATCAGAGGCCAATGCTGCCTCATAAGGTGGACCGTTGGGGCATGTCCACACTTCCTGTTCCCCCTGGCCCTCCCTAGCAGGAAGTAACAGCCTCCATTATCCCAAGCAGGCCCTTACAGGCAGGGACTGGTGCTTCCTGCATAAAGCATGGTGTGACTTGTGCACAGCAGGAACACTCGCTTATTCTGCACCTTTATTCCGCCTTGTTGGAGATTCAGTTTGGCTTCCGGTGCCGTCCTGTATGTCAACTCAGAGGTTGCAGAATTCAGGCTTCTTAAATTATGTCTATTCCTCACAACCAGACACACATGCACGTACAAGTGCGTCCACATTAACAAGAGTTTGCCTCTTTGAAATGATTTTAGATACAGCTAGCTATTACTTTATCCTTAAGATAAAGAAAGGGATGAAAGAGTCAAGAGGTAGGCACTTGATTAAATTATATTAATTAATTAGAATGCTTAACACACTCCTTAAGAGACTGTCCCATTCCTTCTCCTCACGCCCACCACAGAACATTCGGGCGTTTCCATGGCAATAAGCTGGTTCGTAGAAATAAACACAGCTTAGCCCCTCTGCTGTCCAGGGATTTCAGAGTTCTGTCTACCAGGACTTCCTGAAATCTCAGCTTGTTTACCTCAGCCAGGGAGAGCTGGACAGTGCCATTCTGGTCCTTGTCCAAAAGCCTGAACAGTTCTGAAACACCAGAGAAGGAAGAAAGTCAGTCAGGTCTGTTTCTGGGTTTTGGAACCTCAGAGAGCCATCTCTGGCCAGCCCACGCCCTCCACCCATGCCCCCCAGATCTCATCTAACCCCAGGGAACAGCAGTCAGGGCCAGCTCTAGTGTCAGCAGGTGTCTCCCAGACTGAATGGATGGACCAAGTTGTCAGCAGAGATGGTTCCTCTGGGTCTTCACCTTCAGAAGCTCAGCCAAGAAACTGGCAGTTCTTTGGTGAGTGGGTTGCAGATCGTCCAGTCCCTTGGCTTTATCTCTGGCCAACTGATTTTGCCCCTAAGGCTTCCCACCTTGCACTCTCCCAATGAAAGGAAGGTCCCCTCCCTTTAAAAGATGTCATACTGATTATAAGATAACAGCGCCCCAAGGTCCAAGGAAGAAATCCAGCTACTGCCTTCTAGAGGGAGCCTACCCTCTTCCTGGAAGATGGCACAGTCTCTCAAATGACCCTCATGGTGGCATACAGATGAATAAACACCAAAAGCTCCTAACACAGGACCCTTAAGAGTCCCAGCGCCTTGACCTAGTGACTTCATATAGCTCAATAATCAGGATAGCGGTCTCCAGGTCTCCAAGGAAAAGCAACCTTGGCCCTTAGATGTGACCAGCCCAGACATCTGTAGCCCCTAAAGTATCTACCTCGCTTTCCTCCTGAGTATCACAGTTATAAAAATCTCATCTTTACTTCCTTAGTCCCCTGGCTCCAAAGGCACTGTCAGGCCTCACCTCTGGCCTGGCCCCTCCAATGCTCTGTGTCTCTGAAGAAAAGAATCGAGGCTAAAGAAAAGCGAGGCTTACTGAACAGAGTCTCCAGGCGGATCATACAAGCCACAAAGCCGTCAAAGTCAATGCCAAGCTTGCTGCTCGCATACCTCATGGCAATAGACTGCTGCACCTTGTCGTTGAGAGTGAAACCTGAAGGCAGAGAGGGACTGTGTCACGGGTGGTGCAAAGGCCTTAGCGTCTTCCTGATACACCGCAAGGTGCTGGCGCCACAGGGACCCTCCAGGAGCCTGCGTAAATCCATAAATCAGCACTACTCAGCCTATTCCAGGGAGGCCCAGGAGATTCTCTGCCAACAAGTCTCTCCACTCTTGGGGATGTCTCACCAGCTCCTTCTCTGGCCCAGCACCAGCTCAGCCCTGGGACAGTCATAACTATGCAACCACAGGAAGTACAAGTAAGACAGTGTCCGTGAGCCCCTGCCGAGCTCACACCTGGTGACCGCTGTCACTGCCTGAGTGACAGGCAGGGTGCAGAACACTGCCGCATCCTCTCCTTCCGGGAGAGGATGGATCCTCAGCAAGGCTTTGTTGACACGCTGCCATCCAACGTAAGAACGCTTTCAGGAATGACCCTGAGCCACTACCATCATGAGAAAAAACACATCTACAGTGGGTCCATCTTGGGCCTAAGACCTCTCCTACAGGACGGGTCCTCACCTGCTTTCTGGAGGGCCGTCCTCATTTCATGGGCCTCAATGGTCCCTACACGGCTGTGGTCCATTTCCTTGTAGATCTCCTGGAGCCAGAGAGAAATTGCACATGGAGAATAGCATAGCCCTGGACAACCATTTCCTCCCTCTCTACACCTCTCTCGAGAGGCCAGGGATGCTCTCTAAGACTGTACTGACATCTTCAAAGAAGTCCAGAACAAATAGACACAGGGCTAGAGGTCATTATAGTATGTTGTCCTCTGAATGGGACTTCATTAGAAGGGCTGACATCTGTGTCTCTCACTTCCACAGCCTTCAGGCTCCCTTCTGAACAGTGTGTCCAGGTTTGGATGGTTTTGACCAGAGTCTGGATAGACCAGGGTCTAGAACAGTCCAGGGATGGGTATTATAGAGGGTCAGAAGGGAGGGAAGGGGATGGGGCCCAGGGAGATGCCCTTCTCTCCCAAGAGAGAGAAAAGAATTAATTACCAGATACTTGCGGATCTTCAGCCAGAGTGTCTTGAACTCCTCAGGTCCCAGGCTTCCAGTACCATCCGTCTAAGCTTGTTAAAGGCCAACACAAACAAAACCTGAATCATCAGTGAGTGTCTTTCTCTTAGGAGCTCACATGAGTGCCTTGAAACCTCAGGGGACCTTCGTGTCTGAAGCAAGCCACACAATGAGGTGATGGTAGGAAGCCAACTCAAAATAAGATTAGAAAGTTAAACACTCACTCCACGGGCCAGGCACAGAGGTGGGAATGAAGAGCAAACCAGCAGCCTGAAACCTCGTAACGTCAACACTACCTGCCACCATACCCTCATTATCCCGGATGACAGCAGGTGGAGCTACGTGACTTATAGATTCACTTCCAGACTACAATTTCTGTGATTGTGCAACTTCTCATTCAAATCATGTTAGTGTTGTCAGAATGTCAAAAAAAAAATTACCAGGTGTTGCAGCCACAGGGTCTTCTCAAAGGCCATAGCAAAACCAAAAGCAGTATGTATGTGGGAGGAGGTCATGTGGAATTTTCCATACCCGACTTATCTTCCTTCCAAGAGTACTTACTGAGTGCTGAACTAGACACGGGAGTTTGGTTTTAAATTGTCTTTACACTCATAAATTTCAGTCTCTTTTCTCACAATCACAATAAATCAATAAACACCACTGTGTTACAGAACAGACCATCAATCCTCCCCATGTATGTTAGACAGCCCAATAGAAGTCCAGTCTGCACCCAAGAGTGTAAAGCTCTCTCTGCTCCAGTCTGGATCTAGAGTGACCACCAAAGGTCCACCTAATAAAGGCTTAATGCCCAGCATGGCACTCTTGGGAGGTGGTGGAACTTTGAAGAGATAGGTCTAGTGGAACACCACAGGTCATCTGAGGCAATCCCCTGCAGGGGATGTTGGACCCTTGCCTCTTCCTCTTCCTCTCTCTCTTTTACTTCCTGGATGCCATGAGATAAATGGTCCATTTCATTTCCACCATTGAGTGCTGCCTCATGTAGACCAAAACAGCCAAAACTGTGAACTCAAATAGACCTTTCCTATGACAAGTTCATTGTCTAAGATATTCCGTTAAAACCATGGAAGGCTGACTAACATTCTCATCCTTTCAGAGCATCCAGTCTCAGGCTCTGTCTCTGATTAGTGTTGAATGTTGGCTGGACCACATCCTTCACACCCTCCCTGTAACACAGACAACAGGTCTACACAGAGAACTGAATGTTGGCTGGACCACATCCTTCACACCCTCACTCTAACACAGACAACCTGTCTACACAGAGAACTGAAGGTTGGCTGGACCACATCCTTCACACCCTCCCTGTAACACAGACAACAGTCTACACAGAGAACTGAATGTTGGCTGGACCACATCCTTCACACCCTCCCTGTAACACAGACAACCTGTCTACACAAACAGCACCCCCCCCCCTGTAACACAGACAACCTGTCTACACAGAGAACTGAATGTTGGCTGGACCACGGCTCACACCCTCCCTGTAACACAGACAACCTGTCTACACAGAGAACTGAAGGTTGGCTGGACCACGGCTCACACCCTCCCTGTAACACAAATAGCCATTCTTGGCAGGGTACTGAGCTCAGGGAAATAGCACCCTGAGTCGTGGCACTTCCCATGCTTGCATCTCATATCACCCCCACAATGGCTGTACAAACTGGACATTCTTATTCCATTCTTCTCTAGGGAAAGACCCTGACAGTGCAAGCATTTAGTAACTTCTCCAAATGTATATACCTGATAAGTAAGGAAGACAGAATTTGAACCTTTGCTTGTCCCGAAGTCCAGATGACCGACCTATTGAGTCAGGGTCTCCAGGACTGAAATCTAAGTGCTGGCATTTTCAAGTTTCCATGGGTGGGGGGATACTGACGTGTGTTCTAGTACTTGAAACATCATGCTAATGGAAGCACCATATAGTAGTGGCTGCCATGGAGGATAGGGAATAAAGAGTGACTGTTAATATGAGTGCAGGATTTAGGGGGTGGGCAAAAGTGTTCTAAACCAGGTGATGGCTACACAACTCCATTTCTAATAAAAGCCACAGAAGGAAGCCCCCATCCCAACTAAGCATATTCTTACATATGAATCACATCTTAACAGACTTGTCCTCTTTCTAAATCTGCATGGGCATTTCACTGCACATGGAGATTCAGGTGCTCTCCCTTACTGGAGCAAAGACTCCAGAAGAAGACAGAGTCACCAAGTCAGCATCCTCTGCAGCCATAAGAGACTGATTTTGATGAGAATGATTCTGAAACCAAGGACCTCATCACAGCAAAGTGAACCAAACAGTTTTCTGTGACCACAGGTTGAACTATTAACCACACTCCCCAACGGAAGGACACAAGGACAGAAGGGCTTCAGCACTATTCAGCTGTTGGCCACTTGGGGCTCCAGGGCCACTAGACAGCACCACCTATCCATCAGCGATGACTTGTGCAGAGATTGGCACACACTCCGTTACTATGACTCTGCACAACCCCTGCCCTGTGCAAAGGAAGGTCACTCTTCCTGTTCTCTCTGGGGCTGGAAAAGGGATCCTGTAGTAAGTTACCAGATCTCATCATGAATGAGGCCCTAAGAACTGAGGGGGAGCCTCCCTAGGCTAAAAGATTCACCTTCACCACCAGTAAGTGGCAGGACATGTTCCAGGCAAAGCTTGAGGAAATGTTGTTAAGCCATTGGTGCCTTGCACCTTCCTGTAGAACTTCCCTGACATGCAGAATGCCTTTTCTCTATTCATCATGAAAACTCCTACCCATTTATAGTACATTAGTTATGTCCCCCAAATCCATGTGTTGACATTTAATCCCAGCATGAGGGTGTCAGGAAATGGGGCCCCTGGGCAGTAATTGGGTCCCAGAGGGGGACCCTTCATGAATGCAGCTGTGCTTCTATAAAGGTAATTCCAGAGAAATCCCCTTCCATCTTGTGAAGCTACAGCCAGGAGCCAGGAGACAAGCCCTCCGCCGCCACATCTTGATCCTAGATTTCCCAGCACCTCAAACTGTAAGATATGTCTATTATTTATAAGCCACAGTTTAAGGTCTTGGGAAATAGTGTTCTGGCAAACACTGAAAAGACTGTTCTTCAATAGGAGATAAGATCAGAGAGAGCAAATAGGTTTTATCTGGTACTGTAATCCTAAACTATTGGTAGTGGATATCCAAAGGCCATATTGAAAGTCTGAAACAAAGACCATATAGTGATGGGGAGAGCCAAGGAGGGGTTTGGGTGAGGATGGAGAGTTGGATGAATTTCAGCAGGTGGGGGCACTGAGATCAACACAGTGTGGAGGAAGAAGGAGGCAAATACCTCCATTTGCTGTCTCTAAGTTCCATAATTTTAGGCTTGGTACTCAACTATGGAATATCTTGTTTTTTAATTAATAACTGGGAGATAGTCTCGAATGTGGTAAAGACAATCTACAAAACGATGCATTTTTCTTTAAAGCTCAAAAACACAATTCCTGACGTGACCAGTAAATATGTTTCCTTTCTCAGTTTCTCTGCTCTCCCTCCTTATCAGAGAAGGTAGAGGAGTCTTTAAAACAGAAAAAAAAAAGATGTGACATTTAAAGGATACATCCAGCAGGCTGATCATTTCTCTGCAAGTGTTGATGTTGAATCCATCAAATTTCATGTCTGTTCCTAAATATTTAAAAAGAAAGAAGGTGGGAGTCAGGGTTGTTTGAAGACAGGGAAAATAAATGATCTAGACAGTAGGAGACCATCAGAGAGTACATTTTCAATGGAAAAGGTGAGAGCATCATGGGAGACTGAGGACAGATACCACCAGCCTCCTGGTACCCTAGGAATCAGTGCTGGCCAGCACTGGCACTGTGCTCCATCCTCTGAGCCTCAGCCTTGCTAGCCACAGATTTATGTTTGTAAGCTTTAGTTTCACCTTCTATTTCATCAAATGGAAATACAATGGTGATAGTGATGCTATTTGCAACCAAGAATGGTTGAGCATTGTGGTACGAAAAGTGAAGCGTGTTAAGTTCTTACTAGAACAGCTCTGCTTTGTTACCAGGATATTGGTGTAAGCCCACCTACTCTCCATCCCCACATCAGGCCCTCCTTGGCTCTCCCAGTCACTATATGATCTACTCTTGAGAATAATCCTGCTTGGCAGATGTTATCATCATCTTCATTTTATAAACAGGGAGACTCTACAGTTTGCTCAAAGTCATTGACCTGTAGGGAACAGAGCTGGGTTTTAAACATCAGCCACCTGGCTCCACAGTCACAGCACACAGTGGCTCAATGAAGCTATCATTGTTAAGTCGCAGGCATCTCTCTGGAGCTCCAGACATCCCTGCCCTCCACCTTCACCTGGGTGCTAAAGACCTGGCGGTCCCCTCTTCCTCTCTGCTCTGAGACACAGAGCATGCATCCTTTAAATGTCACAAGAGCAGAGCAGAGAGCAGAAGGACTATGCTAAGCTAGCTGAGTCCCAGGACACTGCTCAGGCCCCTGTCTGTCTCTGGGCTAGCATGAGAGCCCATCACCCAAACAGTTGAACAACTTAATCCTGGCCATGCCTGGACCAGAACGGAAAATGGCTGGCTCCATGCTGGCCCCAATGGCACTGAGGTTTGAAATAGGGTGTCATACCCTTCTTCGGGAACAGTTGGTCACTTGGGCTAGCGAAATCTGAAACTTTGAGCAACTGAACATAGGCAAGAACAGTCAGAATCGCCCCTCCCACCTACTTCCCCAAAGAAGCTCGGTAAAGGATCTTCAGGCGACATTAATTTTGTAGGAAAGTGTCACATAAATCAAGCACAGCCCAGCTTCCTTGCTCTCAGGACTTAATAGATAATTGCATTTGATGTCAAGATTCTTGGTCCTGCAGAGTCTGGTTACTTACCAGTGAGTCTCACCTCTCCCAATGCCACCTCCTCCCCAGCCTCTCCTACAGGCCAGATACTGCCTCACCATACAGAATCAGGATCTCTAAGGTCGGAGGCAGCCTGAACCCCACCCGCTCTACCTGGGGTACTTCTGGCCAATCTCTGTCTGCCCCCTCTCTCAGCCCCAACTGGCACCTCTCTTGGATGCCCATGGACTTTTTGGTAGGACCCAGGGGAGAACTCACGTGTAGAAAACATTCCATTCAGGGCCCTCTTGAGCTGATTAGCACTGATCTCAGAATCCTGCAAAGAGCCCAAACGTGAATGGAGTCAGACACAACCAGCCATTTCAAGGCATCCGATTGATGTAGAGCTCTTTTTCCCGATCAGACTCCAGGTCCACCAGTCCCTGATTTTTCAAATCATGTGATATCTTTAGAAACTCAACTTCCCCGTTTCCTCTGGGGTCCAACAGCCTGGAAGAGCCCAGAAGGGCTAATAGGGAAGAGGGAGAGATGTCGATGGCACGAGCTTGGCGCCTAGCTCCACAGAGGGCTGCCAGCCCAGCCTCCCGCTGTGCTTCATGGGACTTGCTTAGTCAGAGAACAGAGCGTGACAAGCAGCGACAGTGGGAACCAGCACTAATGTACCACAGGCCCTATCTGAGGCATCATTAAATCTTTAAAAAGCTGCATCCGTGCTACGGTTAAAGAGCCATGACTGCAGACACTGCTAATCACTGCACACACACACACACACGCTGCAGCATGGATCGCTGTACTGTAATGGCTTAGGGCTCACAAGCACCAAGTCTTGGCCAGATTTCCCACCTGTGGGGGCTGCTACTCCATGCAGGGACACATTTCAGGCTGGAATTCGGATTCAGGGAATGAAGCTGCCCAATAGAAGATAAGCCTCACGCAGGGTGAGGGTCAGGGGGCCCAGTAGAAGCAGTGGGCTGTGAGCTGGGTTCCAATCTCGACTCTGCCCATTTTTCACACTGTGACCTTAGCCCGGTCACTCTGGTCCTCCTGTAGTGCCCCAGCCAGGTCCTAGCATTGGAAAGGTGAGACCAAAACTGCTCAGAGCAATGTCTCCGGATGGTCTCCCCGGGGCATAGGGTGGTTAGTTCTATCGTAACACCAGACACCCCTCTGGAAAACCTCTGAGCAGAAAATCTCCTTCACCTACCATGAAAGAAATGGGATGCTCAGAGTCCATACTGGACCTCGGCTGTGACCTTCATGAGGCTTTGTGACCTTGGACCACGTTAACTCTCTGTCATTTTACCAGCAGTGGAGGGGATGGTGGCCCGTGTCCCCTCTCCATCACCCCTCAACCAGAGAGAAACGTAAGACAAACTTGGGAAGATATCTACAAACAACGGAGGGTTTTTTTATTTTTGTTTTTTTTTTTTCCTTCTGGTGTTTTGGATGTGCTAAATAAAACATGGCCCCTTGGCAGCTAAGGAAACAAGTCTCTGCTGGGATAAAAAATACTGGTCTGAGCATCAGCGTAAAGCCAGGTGATGCATTCTGCGGGAGTGCTTGTCAGTGGCTACACAGACAGGCTGCTTTCTGGGTTGCTTTCCTTTGTCGCAAAGGTTTCTGGCATATCTTGTGTTTTTCCATTCCTCTCCCCCCCCCCCCCACACACACAAACACATCACAACAGAAGATTCACCATATATTCCAAGCTGTCCTCAAACTCCCGGCTCATGCAAGCTTCCAGCCTCAGACTCCCAAATACCTAGCATGACAGACCACTGCACCATTTTTAAGTTCAGAAGGTCTCTTGGAGCTTCAGTGGGGTTGGAGGTGAAGGTGAGGTAGGAAGTAGGACTTTTTCCTTCCGGGGTCTTCTTAGCACTTCATGGCCCTAGCAAGGATCCTCAGTTTCTATGAGGCCAGTGAGGTCACACTGGGTCTCAGGTGAGCTCAAACTTATGACAGCTGAATGACTGGGATCAAAATGAACCCTGGACAGCAGGGCAGAGGGAGAAGGAATGGGGGGGGGTGCGTACACAGCCGTGCATACCCTGATCTTAATCACATTCATGCACATGCCAGAGACAGGCTTAGATTCCACAGCACCGCTGGTCTCCAGTGGGCCGGGCTGAGTCTCTATTCCCAGGGCAGGTTAACTGAGTGGCCTCCTGCTGAGGCTGGGCAGTTCCACCTCTGAAGGCTATTGATTTAAAAAGGTCACACTGCCCTGGCTTTCTAGTCAGAGGCCCCATCTGACGGGACCAATTTACAAACCGAAAGGCTTTTGGCGAGACCCGGATATTAGGCTTTTCTATTTTCTCACGTCAGTCAACGCAGCGAGAAAAGTGGCCTCTGGACAATAGTTTCTCTCTCTCTCTCTCTCTCTCTCCAAAACACAAGAAAAGCCTGCCAGCTTCAGACAGGATGAAGTGACAAATAAAGGCCCAGGCTGGAGACCCAGAGTATGCGGCTTCGCCCTCTGCACTCCTACAGACCCGAGGGGTGCAGACAAGCGTGACCTGAGCCTGCTGCTGCCCTGCACGCCAGGCACCTGCCCTCCGCTCACCTTGCCTGCAAACTCCTCAAACAGGCTCCGAAAATGCTGCTCATCTTCTCCATCCGCATCACATGGATGTGGCTGGAAAGGAGGGCGATCAAAGTGAAAACAGGAACTGTGGAGTGACACATGCAGACTCCCAAGCAACCCGTTAGCATCCCCGTGAGACTGTACTGGCTGAGTAGGGACGGACGTATGGCGGTATGGAAAATGTCCCTCGCGGTCTCAGGCATTTGAACTCTTGTTTCCTAGTTGGGGCAGGGGAGGCTCAGGAGGTGTGGCCTTGCTGAAGGGAGTGTGTCTCTGGAGGTAGGCTTTGGGACTAAGAGCCTCATTCTGCTTGAGGTTGCCTTCTCTGGGTTGCCTTCTCTGCTTTGGCTTGCATTTGGAGATGTGAGCTCTCGGCTTCCTACTCCTGGCTGCTGTTCGCTGCTATGCCTCCCTGCCGTGACGGACTGTTATCCCTCTGGAACCATAAGCCCAGATAAATTCTTACATAAGTTGCCTTGGGCACAGTGTCATATTAAAGCTACAGATAAGTAATGAATACGGGTGGTCAGGAAGGGATCCGTCCAGCGGACTGGCCGTCCAGCAGGCTGCCATGCATGATCCACAGATCCTCTCGGAGTCTACAACCCCTGAATTTCTTCCTTTAAGACTTATTTTAGTGTTAACTATCTATATGTGTGGGGGGGTTGCATTTGAGCACAGGTGCCCAGAGAGGCCAGAGGCATGAGATCCCCAGGAGCTGGAGTTATAGCAGTTGTGAGTTACCCTACATGGGTCCTGGGAACCACACTTGGGTCCTCTGCAAGAGGAGTATGCACTCTTAACTGATGAACCATCTCTCCAGACCCCTAGACCTTGAATTTGGGGTTTCAACCCTGAATCACAACAAAAACAGACACAAGGACATCTCAGGCTGGGTCTGGAAAATGTCTAAGGATTTTGCCAACAACCTCATAGGGATCTGAACTCCAGAAATCATATGAAAACTATGAGACTGTTTATACGTGTTTTCCTAGCTTTTGCAGAATCAAAGGAAAAAAGAAAAGGCTGAAATGTAGTTAAGACCACAACCTAGTAGAGACAACAGAACCGGAAGCCAGAAGACCGAGAGCCAAAGTACAGACAGGCCGCTTCCTGGAGCCTGTCTCTGCAGACTGAGCATCCACTTCCTAATGCAAATATTAGATTACCTGAGACTGTTTCATAGCGCCATTCTGAAAATCAAATGAGAGCTAGTGTGTGTCAATCCTTTAAAAATTACAAACCGTTCTGTGGATGCCTGTGACCGAATGCTTTCAAAATCATCCCTGACTGTCATCACCAGACAGAATGGGAAGGACAAAGCTTCCAGAGAGCCTGAAGAGCTTTCCAGAAACCAGGCTGATTTTCCAAAGCCATCCCCAGGGTAAGTACACAAAGCCCAGGAGAGCTTAATGACGCTGTAACTCGTAAATTACAGTGGCGGGAATGGGGTTGTCCCTGCTTACTGCCTGTGACTTAGAGTGACCACGCTGTTAGGTGGTCTCATTACTATACACTTTTCACATACGGGGAAACCAGGGTTTAGAGAGCTAAGTAACATCACAGAAAGATAGTAAGAGCCAGAGGCTGGGGAGGTGAGAGGTACATGAGACCCTAATGGGTCTCATGCTAATGATGGACGCTGATGGAGGGAAGGTCAGTCAGTTTTCTTCAGTCAATGGGCCATGGTAGATTGCCCATGCACTAATGAATGGCTCCACTCCCACTTACGGGCAGCACTAATTGTACTCAGTGGGTTGTGAAGGAGAAGAATGGGGATAAAGAAAGGAAGATGAAGTTGGAAGACTGGAGAGGAGAAGTGGGGTGGATATAATCTAAATATGTTGCTAAAGAATATAGAGTAAAAACAGAAAAACAAACAGTTAAGTGTCAAGGGCCAAGATCACCCAGCTAACGCATGATCGACCCAAGATTCAAATGTCCTCTACCATCCTCTAGTGTGACAACCAGAGACTGCTGAATGAGTTACCAAACCATGACTTGGAGATTTGTACAGGAAGAAAACACCCACTCTGGTAGGCCATGAGACTTCCTGTCTCCTCCATCCCACTCTCTCAGCCTCCAGGGCTCTACCACGAGGCTACCGATGCTACCATCACACACAAGATGCACAAACCCAAAGCCACACATGGGTTCTTTAGAAGGAAAGGAAAAAAAAAACCAATAGTTTCGCACATACAATTTCAAGTGGTTTTTCAGGAGAGAAAGTCGTTATACTGTTCGTGTCATGCACTTTAAAGTCTAGTGACAAGCCCATAAATTCTAGATGGAGCATAATATTCTACTATTCTGGGGAGAAAAGGTATGAAATTGCATTTGAAAGGGCAGATCTGAGTGAGCCATGCACCCTGAATCCCAGCCCATGTGAGGCAAAGTCAGGAGGAAGGGAGCTCAGGGCCAGCCTGTGCTACATAGCAAGACCATGTCTCAGGCACATACATAACAACCCAGTGTGCGTATACGGACAGACGCTGTCTGTATCAGACAGTCTGCCAACAAAGGGCAACCATACCACAGGATGTGGGAATGCTGGGAGCCAAGGAATGGGAGGCTGTGTTTACATAAATGACAAAGGACCCCAAAAGTGTTCATTCATTCACCTGGAGCACATTGGAGACTGCCCCAGGTCTGTGAGTAAACACAGAGCGTGGTGAACAGGTTGTGCTCTTTATCTCTGTGTGTCTACTCCCCGGGTAGAATGTGTGTAGAATGGCAATGATGTGGTAAGCCTGACAAAGGCAAGGAAAGAGTCTTGTGACGACACTGGGCTGATGTCATCTTAGCAGCCCTGCTCAAAGGCATACATCTGAACCCCGAGAGTGGCCGGTTCACCCCGAGAATCTCCCTCACTCCAGGCAAGGCAGCCAGGCCCTTTGAATTTCTAACTGTCCATGAGCTGCAGATGAGGACACAGGAGTTCCAGAAGGCCAAGGCCTTCCTAATTCCTGTGTAGTCCTGAGTTCAACAAAGACGTTACCCCTGAAGTGTGTGTGCTGTGCACACATGTGAGGTTGTGGTGTGCTGTGTATGGGTGTGGCATGTACAAATACATGCGAGTAGTGTGTATGTGGCGTAAGTCTGGCTATGTGTGCATTATACATGCACAGTATGTATCGGTGTTATGATGGAGTATATATATATACATATATGGTGTGTGTATGTGAAAGTATGCAGTCTGTGTGGTAGGTATGAGTATACATGTGTGATATTTTTTGATAGGTATATGTGGTATCTAGTATGTATGTGTGATGTGTATGTGATGTGTATATAGTATGCATGTGGTATGTATATGTGGTGATTATGTGGTGTATGTGATATACAGTATGAATGTGTGGTATGTGTATGTAGTGATTTTGTGGTATATAGTATGCATCTGTGATGAATGTGGTGTGTGTATAGTAGCATGTGTGGTATGTTTTATGGGGGTTGTGGTGGAGTATGGTGAGTTTGTGTGTATGGAATGTGTATAAAGTTTGGTGTGTGTGGTGTGGTGTATATATGTTGGGACAGAGGTGGACTCAGAGAGGAAGAGAATGAAAGTTTCTGTGAACCAGAATATGCTGGAAGTCCCAGGCCTTGGAATCCCAGAATCCCTTGTATGGTTCCTTCATCATGCTCTGGAGACCACAGAATGCTCTCTGCCTGAAGGCCTGTGCTTTACCAAGCTACAGCAAATGCAGCAGCCTGTGAACTATAACCTGTGAAGGAACATATGATCAGATCACAGGATGGCCAAGACAGATCGATGGCCAGAAGAGACTTCTGAGACCACGGGAGATGGAGACAGGGAGCTGCAGTGATGACCAGGATTGAGCTCTGCCAGCCTGGCTCAGTTAACAGAAACCGAAACAGACTTGTAGATTCTGTGGTGTCTGCCCTGACACACTGTGGCTCCTCTAACATTCCTTGTCCCACAGTGAGAATGAGAAGAGCCTGGGAGTGCAGCCCCCGAGCTACCGCCTGCAGCTAGCGCTCAAGAGCGGAGCCCAGGACGGAACTAGTGCAGCTGGGAAGTTAACAAGCGGACTGCAGACCCTGGGAGCAGCCGCACCGCATGGAGACTAACTGCAGGAAGATGGAGCAGATGACAGTGAATTTCCTGCCAGATGAACTCAAACCCAAGCCCCAGGCAGATGGATGCTCAGGTGGGACGTTTCCACTCATCTGTAGAAACACGAGCTTACACGGTTGGTTATTTCCAATAATAGAACGTGTCCACCCCCTGCCATTTGTTCAGAAAGGCAGGCTCAGCCACTAGAGGGCACTTTCAGTAGCAGCTGCATACAGATACTCAGTCCATTTGGGGCAACAGCAGAGGGGTGCAGCTGGACCTGTGTCACGTGAAGTCATTCCCTCACCCCTGGGCCATGGAGCAGAAAGATATCACACACACACCACACACACACACACACACACACACACATGTACGTTCATGTATGTGATTGCATGCAAGAGGGTACATGTGCACATGTGTGACTATGTGTATGTGTGTAGAATATGAACAGCCCCTCCGGCATCACTCCTTAGACATTATAGTACTAGGTCCCAGAGAAATAAAATGTTACCATTCTTAATATATAAAGAACTTCCATTAAATTAATAAGAAACTTGAATGTCTGCGGTGCAGTAGTGTGAGGCTTAGCATAACAGGATTGCACACAGTTGTGGGATCATCTTTTTGTACACTGTGAAGATGTGTCTTTGCCAAGGAACCTTCTGATTGGTTCAATAAAGAGCTGAGTGGCCAATAGCTAGGCAGGAAGAGGTTAGGCAGAACTAACCAGGAGAGAGAGGAACTTGGGGGATTAAATCTGGGCGTGGGCGAGACGCCAGTGCGACACAGAGGGAGTCGGACATACAGAGTGGAGGAGAGGTAAAGAGTGGCGTGGCAGAATGTGAATTAATAGAAACAGGTTAATTGAAGTTATAAGAGCTAGTGGGACAAGGGTAAGCTAAGGCCAAGCTTTCACAATTAACAATAAGTCTTCCGATCACTATTTGGGGGCTGGCGGTCCCGGCGAGAAAGTACTACTACTACATCGTACCTCGTGTGGGTTTCCAGCTACAGCGTCCCCCATTTCCCTGAAATCCAGACAGAAGTGAATTAAATGTGAAAAGGAAGTTTAGCCAATGGCTGGGTTCTTTCAGAGAGAATTTCCTCTACTGGGAAATTGATTTCACACCCAGGATTTTTCAGTTTTTGCTAAAAAACAAAACAAAACTGTAGAGCTGAGCCCCTGAAAAGAATCCTTCCCCTTTACTGCCCCAGCCCACAACCCACCCGGAAGTTTTCATTGGAGATAAGGGTTTCTGCTCTCCCGTGGATTCTAGAGTGCTGCGCATGGAGAATTCTGAGAGACGGTCCATCTTACCCCAGCTGCTACCCTTCTCTCTTCTGAAAACCTCACTGCCAGATCCTCTGCCAGCCTTTCGGAGAATGTGAAGTATGCGGGTGGGTACAGGGCAGGGGGATGTGCAGTATGTGTGTGATATGCATCAGGATTGTGGTATGGTGTGTGTGCATGGTGCATGTGGTTCATGGGGTATGTATATAGTTTCTGGATGTCTCTGTGAATATTCTATGTGTGATGTATGCATGGTGTGTGTATGTGATTTATGTATTGGTATATGTGCATACTGAATGGAATGTAGTATTGAAGCAAATGGTGTGTGTTATGCATGTATGTGGTGTGTGGCATGGGATCATCAACATCTCTCCAGGAAACTTCAATTTTCTCCATCTTCTAAAGGTTCAGTGAGACCTACTCAATCTGTACCAGGGACCTTGGAATCTTCATTATCAGTCCAATTGTGTCCAGAATTGTCTAGTCCGCCCAAGGGTCTCTAGGACCTTCATCATCACAGCAAGATTGTTTAGGAGATTCACTATCTGCCCAAGGGGCTCTGGGAACATATATTGTGGTATGTTTATATGATATGGTATGTATAATATATGTGTGTTTTGTGTGTTACATGTTTGTGTTATGTAGTTGATGCATGTATTGTGTGTATACATAATATACATGATGTGCATGCTGTACATGTGTATATGTTTATCTATAGTGTGTATGTGGTATTATACGGTGTACATAAAGATGGGGGGTGCATAAATGGTATATATTTGGTACATATGTTGTATATATGTCTAATGTACATATAGTATGTGGGTTGTGTGCAATGTGTATAGTATGTATACTGAGTATGTGTATACTGTGTACACATCCCTGCCCCAGATCTCAAAAGCCTCTGCCAGGCAGCAGGCAGCTGGTCAATAGGCTGTTGACGGTGCCCTTCTCCTCAGCCTTGACCTTTCTGGATGAGGACATTCCCAGTACTACAGAGGAAAGAGGAAGCAGCAGGAAGCACACCCAGGGAAGGTCCCTCGGAGGTGCCATGCTTTCAGACTTCCTCTGGAACCATCAACCAAGATCCAGGGGCAGGTCACTCAGCAGTGGGTGCCTCCCGATGCTGCATTCCACCTGTGGCCTAACTCAGAAGACATGCCCCCACAAAGTAGACGCACAGAGCCTTGGCCTTCTTCTCTGAGAACACCCTCAAGAAGAAGTCACCATCCTTGGAGGGCTCAAAGGTAGATGGTACCACCAGGTACTGTCCTGGGGGCAGTCGGACCCGGCCGGACACTTCCCGCAGGTTCATGTAGATGCCAGAGTCAGCAGAGGGCTGGCGGCCCAGGAAGAAGTTCTGGCCCAGATGTGCATCTGTGTGACTCTCCAGCTGTGCAAAGCAATGGGCAGAGTCAGTTTCTCCTTGGAGTTCAGCCCAACCCTGTCAAATTAGGGATTGTTCCCTGCCCCTAATGTGTAAGAACCAGGAGGCTTTCAGTCCAGCCATAAGCTACCTTACTGTGTCTCAAGCATTAAATGGATTGGAGTGCCTCCTGAGTGTCAAGCCCCGTAAGGCTTTGGCCTTAACTGTGACCTTGGTCAGTCCCTCTGCCTTCTAGGTCTCCCCAGTTAGATGAAGAGTGGAGCTTGGGGTGTCTGGTGTAGGCTTTGCATATCTTTCCTGGCGATGGCAGCAGCCAATACTCCGCAGCTGTCTGTGAGAACAGCATTGACTCTCCCAGTCCAGATCAGGGGCTGAAGAAGGAAACTTTAACCCTGGTCCTCAAGTGACGTGCTCTGTGAGGCGACTAGCGTGACCAGGCTCTGAGGGAGACAGAGAAGGTAGATATCCAGGCCTTGTTCTGGCTCCCTCCTGGCCTCCTGGGGATGGGGGCTCTTCCTCAGAAAGGGTAAGATACTCCCTCGCATCTGCTGTGAGGAAGGGTGGGAGGAGGCTGCCAGCGTGTGACATGGGCTAATTACTAACCGCGGAGCGCTCCGCAAACACAGGTGCCGACACGTGGTGCCGTAATTAAGCCTCCCCAGAGCCTTGCGTCTTTGCAATCAATCTTTACATGATGCCCATGACAGAGGCAGGTGCAGGCAAGCTGCAAGAGCTGAAATACCCACCCTGGAGTGGTCCGTGTCCACGCATGGTCACCAGACCTCCTCTGAATCTCAGTGCTGCTGATGGGGGGGACAAAAGTAGGACCCCCTTGTCCCCTGTCACTGCCCTGCCTGGAACTCCTCAGGGATCCTTCCAGGTGACAATTAGGACAGCCACAACGCTTGGGATTCTCTCTGAAAATGTTTCCACCCTGGACGGAAGCGTGCCGGGGCATCCACAGGGCCACAGCCAACATCTAAGTGTAGCAAGCTGAATGTCATTCTTGGTCTCCCTGATGGAAATGAGGGAGGAAAGATTCCAGCAGGAGAAGAAGCTGTCAGTGCAGGTGGGCAGCTAACTGATATCTGGGCTTGTCTAGGGAAGGACAAACAGATGTTTCTAGAAAAATCCAAGGGTGGAACCAACCAAATAATCCCTGTTTAGGAGGCCAGAGTGGAGTGGGACCCGGAGCCACTGAGGCAAGAACTGGGTTTCTTCTGTGCTATCAGAGACCCCCATCCAGTTAGGTGTCAAGCATCTCTGGCCTTCGTGTCTTCCCTTGACATAACTCAGCTAGCAGTGATGGTGTGGGGATCAAGTGGACTCAACTGACGGCGATTCTCAAAGTGTGAGGCTGAAGTCAACAGGTGAACCCCGCGGGGTGGGGCGTGTGCAAATTGTTATATCTACCGCAGACCCATAGAGCCGGATGCTATAGACGTGAGGCCCAATGGTGTGTGATTTAACGATCCCACTAGAGATTGAGGCAAATTCAAGTTTGACCAGAAGTCTCTGTGACACTCGCAAATCACAGGATCTACACCAAGGTCGTGGTGGGCGCCCTTGGAGAAACTTCTGCCACTCATACACAGGACCCCACACTCAAATCGGTGGAGCATCTCTGACGGGAACCACCATTAACCACATTTAACTCGGGTATGGTTTCCAGTATTTCCTAGTAGTGAAAATAATGCACTACACCCTGCTGTGCCCTCCATGATAAATAGCATGCATTTGTGACCCAATCTGGGAACACAGTCTGAACCCAAGCCTATAAATCTGGGCCCTGTGGGTCTACCCACATCCCTGGTCAAATAGAGAACCTGGCAGAGGAGAGAAGGCAGCAGCCCATCACACACCACTGCATAATTAGTGCAATTGACTCCAGGTCAAAACCCAGCTATGGCTACACATCGGAGTCAAGGCTGTTTATAAACTTAGAATGCCTGTGTTCTCCTGACCCCAAGATGCTGCTATATAACTTGCTGGGATGTAGCCTGTACACTGAGATTTTTAAGACTTCCTAGGCTGCAGCTGAGACGGCCCTGGGCAAGCACACTCTGGGTCCTTGCTTTGTGCTGACTGTGCTCTCCTGTGGGGCCATGCAGGTCCCCTCTCAGGAGTGCTTCCATCAGCTGAGGTGCGTGGGACCAGTGACCAAGGCTCGGGAGGTCAGTGGGAACCTCAGACCATAAGGACACTACTGATGGGATTCCCTAAACCAGTTGTGACTTACTGAGAAGCATGGGACAGGCCAGGGCAGAGGGTGAAGTTGGCACTTCCCTCTCTAACCAGCCACCAGGGCACTTGTTTCTGTCGGCCAGACAAGAAGGGACCTATAGCACGCTGCAGTCACCTTAGTCAGAGCAAGCCACCATTCATATAGGGCAAGGATCATCCCTGTCCCCTTCCCAAAGGGCCTGACAGGTGGGACTTGGCCTTGTTCTCACTGGCTCTCAGGGCTACCAGCTCACCAGATCAAAAGAGTATCCACAGAGAGCCTGACTCCATTGTAGGAAGGAGTCAAAGGCAGGCATGCCCTTTCTTACTGAATGAAGATCGTCTCTGTGCAGGCGATACTCACGTACCTCCTTGGAATCTGTAGGGCAAAAGACAAGAGCAGGTCACCTGAGCGCTCAAGCCCCTCCCTTTGGGCATCTCTTCCTACAACTTACAGACAGACAGACAGCCACACACAGGGAGGAAGTTCTAGCTGAAATGAAAGGGGGTGAGCTTTTCTGAACTAGGAACTGCTCGGTGGATTCAAGGCCATATGCAGACTGCTGAGTCTTCGAAATCTGGGGCTGAGGATGCCCCTATTTTTACTTTGTGTAATCTACCAGGATCTCCCAAATACTCCAAAAGTAATATGTTTGAGCTTAAATTGGATCCAAGTTCTTCCCAGAGACTTCCTACCCTGGCCTGCCAGATCAAGGATTTGGCTGGAAAGAAAATTCCACTCAACTTAAGTCACAACTGATCCTGTCTTCAGCCATGGTGACTCAAACTAGGCCTACGAGAGATTCCTCCCAGATTTTTAAATTGGAAGGGAAGGGCTCCTTCCTTTATGCTGGTGACATTGGGCTGTGAAGAAAGCTAGACTAGGAGAACGTCACTGACACTAGAGAAGGGTGCGGAGAGAAAGTGTTCAGGTAGCCTGACTCCCTCGCCCCAAGCATCCTTCCTCTCTGCCCTTCGCTTTGGTTACATGAGGTAGTGAGTTCTTTCTCACTAGCTCAGCTGCAGCTCTCTGGGACACAGCTGAAGGTGTCGACTATGGAGAAGAGCTCTCGGACCCAGAGGGGGAGCCCTGCTATGCCCAGTGCCCCCGTGTCGGGCTGGAAAAGAGGACCTAGTCCTGCTGGGTCCTCCCTCCTCTGCCCCCCCCCACAGGCTGTTGGATCCAGAAGAGCATACTGACAGCTTAGGCCCATTGTCCAACCGCCTTACACTCTGAGGGGAAGTAGGGTCTGCCTGGCATCCCCTCAGCAGGGCTAGAGTGGTCAAGGGACTGGAGTTTAAAACACAGTCAGCCACACAGAGGCCTCTGCACCCATGAGGAGCTTCTGTAATTACTTTGGCCAGCTTTTCCTCCACAACCTGGACGCTTCTGACAATATGCTGTGAGTCTACCTGGTCCTGAGTCCCCTGAGCCAGACAGGAAGAGCCACTGCCCACAGAGAATGGAAGGGCAGGAAAGGGGCTCTTTACCTTCAGGGGTGCCTGGCAGCTTCTCAACTGGCCACAGGTTTTCAACCTCAGGCTAGAGTCTAGTTTCAGACAGTTACAGCCAGGGAAGGGAGACACCGGCAGGGATGAAAATATGATATCCCTACTAGCCAAGCTAATTCCCACACCCTAGCTGCTCCCTGCAGCCCAGCTACTCCCCACACTCCAGATGCTCCCCTCACCCCGGCTACTCCCCTTATCCCAGCTGCTCCAGACATCTATTTCCTCAATTTGACTTTAAAATCAATCTGTTCACAGAGTTCAGGCTCTAAATTATATGCCTCCAATGACAAGAAGCGAGACCACAGATCACATACACTGGAGTATTTTATAAACGGCTATAATTTGATACATGAAACTGACATGCTGTGTGTATTATTTATTGGTGCAAACACCATACCACACACAACTATTGAGAAAGAATGTTCTGTTGATCTGGCACAATGAAGGAGGCCTGACAGATAGAGCCCTGGCCACCATCCCTGAGTGGCTCACCCTGCAACTGTCCCTGCCAACTGCTGGTTCTCTGGAACAGTCACTGAGTTTTAAGCTGTCAGGGAGCACATGGCGTGCCTTCAGGCCAGAATGTTCTCTCCTCTCCACCTTTTAAACCCAGGTCATCTTCTGTAGACCTGGTTAAAGGCTCCCCCAGCACGAAGCTGAGATTCCCTCACCATCACAGATCCCCTCTGCCCTGCCATCAGAGTCCCATTCCTGGTGGGGAGCACCCAGAGGACAGGGACTGTGTGCTAGCACTCAGTGTCCCCAGCGTCCAGCTTTGCACATGGCACGGAGCAGAGGCTCAGGCAAGTTTGCTGTGTTGGGGTGCATGCAGGGAGGGCTACTATCTCTGTAAGCAGTGAGGGTGGGTTTGCAGTATTTGTGCCTAGACAGGACTGGAAGAGCTACGCTGGAGTAAAATGGAGCTTAGTTACTTTCAATTCTTTTCTCTTGCTGTTAAGTAGCAATTATTTTCCACCCCCACCCCCAATTCTTCCAATTGCACACACACACACACACACACACACACACACACACACACACACTCACACACTATACATACACACACATGCACACTCATACATACATTGTTAGTGTTAATTGCCAACTTGATAGATGCGAGTCATTTAGAAGATAAGCCTGTGGGCTTGTGTAGGATTGTTAATTTACATAAGAAGACCCGCCCACTGTGGGTGGCCCCATTCCCTACCCTATAGTATCTTGGAGTATGTAAGTGCAGAGAGGGAGCTAAACAGTGTGCAGTCGCTGTTCTCTTCTGTTCGCAGACCAGCTGCTTCAAGTTCCTGCTCCCTTGACTTCCTGCCATGGTGGACTGTGCATTGATCTGTAAGCTAAAACAACCCTTCCTTAACTTGTTTTAGTCTCTCTCTCTCTCTCTCTCTCTCTCTCTCTCTCTCTCTCTCTCTCTCTCTCTCTCTCACACACACACACACACACACACACACACACACACACACACACACACACGCACACCTGAAACCTTAAATTTAAGACTAGAATAAATGGAGCTGGAGGGAGATGGTATGGGCCTGGCAACTGAATTTTTCCTTGTTTCAAAATTTATTACAATGCTTATTTTATGTGCATTAATTTATACTGAGATGCTGGGCTTCCTAGCGGCTCTGGGTCTTCCTGATTAGAATTGTATTTTTAAACCAAGAAATTCACTTGTATTATACCAAAAAGCTAAAAACTGAGTGCCCATAGGATATGTTTTATGGAGTCTTTGCCTGGGTAAAGAAGTAGACGGTAGCATGGTCCTAGGTGGATTGTCAGCCCTGAAGACTTGATTTACTGTGTCAGGGAGACGAAGACCACAGAGAGGCAGTCGCTGGCGAAGCCTGGCATCCTGAACTAGGGACTGAAGTCTGAGACAAGAACCAGCTGTGTTCCCCAATCCAGAGACTCCAGAACCGAAAAAGGCTGTGTGGTCCCTCGGACCCAAGCGGGTGCCTTGTGTGTTTCCAGGCGACTTCCTATGGAAGGAAGAAGGGACTATATACATGTGGCTTCTGTATCCAGCCACCTGCTCCCACTCTGAAATGCATTTTATTGCTCAAATGTTTTCCTCCCTCATCTTTTGGGCTCCTGTGCCCCTGAGACACCTCTTCTTGGAAAAGAGTCTGATATGCAAATTTGCACTGAGTTCTTACTGACAGGTAAGGTGCAATGAGTTAGTGCATATCTCAGTCTTAACAGCAGAAATTCCAGCCATAGGGATGAATCTCTGACTATGGAATCCAGGCCTCAGTAAGAGTTCTATGGATGTAAGGGAGCAAGGACAACATCATATTAAGAGTATTTGAGCAATAGGGGAAATGAACTCCAATCATTGACTGAAACATCCAGATCGAAGACATCAGTGCACCCTGATGGAGGAATCTGACTCAGCTGTACCTGGTAGATGGCATAGCCTATGCTGAGCATGCCCTGGCCGATCCTCTTCCGCCGTCTGCGATTCTTCTGCATCAGACCCAGCAGCACCGTACAGCAGGATTCATTGGTGCCCTCCTCCTGGTCCTCATCCACATCATCCAAATGGATTTTGAACTGGGGGTTGGTCCAGTAAGTGGCTGGAAACCATCCAGGGACAATGGTCCAACAGGGTGAGGAGATGAAGAATGGAAATTTAAAAAAAAAAGAAAGAATGAAGGAGCCTCCACCGTCCCAATGAAAGGGTAACCCTGGTCAGATTGTCTGGCCCAGTAGAACTGGGAAGCAACCCCCACCTCCCGGCTCCACCCCACAGGTAGATGCTTAGAATGTCTATCTCGTCTGCTTGATCAACCAGTAGCCCAGAACTGTGGTGAAACCTGAGATCTTGCCATCCCAGGCTGCTCTGGACTGCACCAGGAAGCAATATCTTGCCTTCCTGGAAATCTTCCTTTCTTCCTGTTCTTAGCTGAAGACTCCACCTGGAAGGAGCTCTTTAGAGAGAAGTGTATCTCTGGGATGGATGACAACAGCGTCCCAGAAGAACCAAGAAGGCCTTTGCCTCCTAGCTAGAAAGCCATCTGACCGTCATGTGCTCCACCAAGCCCAGGAGAAGCCCCAGCTTTGGATTACAACCCCATGATGCCCTGAGACCCATCCTCTATCCCTCAGCCCAATGGGCCTCCAGTGATGTCCAGTGTTACCGCCTGCTTATGAGACACACGACCTTCCAGACAAGTCATTCAATAATGTAAGAGAAATCACAATGTCATTAAGCACTCCTGCTACACTGCCTATTGATACTTAAAAAGATGACTTTTTGAGCTGGGGAGGTGGCTCAGTGGGTAGAGGGTCCTCCAAGCAAGAGGACCCGAGTTCAGATCCCAGCACCATGTCAAAATGTCAGTTGTGGCTATGCATGTGTGTTGAGGGATATTAGAACACACTGTGAACCCCAAGTTTGCATTTTTGCTAATTAAATAAAATTAACCGTGGGTAAGGAAGCTGAATTAGCAACTAGTTAACAGAAAGTAATCATAGCACCTCAGAGGGCATCCGGGAGAAACAGAGTCACAGGAAGTAGAAAGGTGGAGCTTGGAGTGGCTCAGCCTTTTCTGGTTTGGCAAAGCAGGAGCATCAGTCTTCCATGGACAACAGAAAGGAGAAAGGGTTAGGCAGTTGTTACTCAGCCTCTCTGAGCTCGAAGGTTTTCACCCCAGCCTTTGAATCTCGAGTGTTATTCATAACTAGACGGCTAGAGATTTAGTTAAGGCTACCTTTAGCAGCCGCGCTTGCAGGAGCAGAATTCTCACCAGGCTGCATCCTGAGCTGCCAGGCCACTGCTAGAGAAGCAGACCAGTAACTGCAGAGCTGCAGTTGCTGGCTGAGATAGCAGCAGATTAAGGCACAGCCAACGTGCTGAAGTTAAAACAACATTTGGCACCCAATGTGGGGCACATAATTCTACTTAGGGTCTAAGGGAGCTGGGAAAAATGGTTTCCTAGTAGCCTGGTGCTTGTAGCACACAGAGGCACAGCCCTGCCATACAGAGAGCACTTGAGCAGGCAACATGTTAAGCAGAAACAGCGAGCTAACTAAACACCTGCTGTATTTCAGGCACCAAGAGCTGGGGTGGTTAAGTGCAGCTCCCAGGTACATGCGGCTCTTGGCCATGCCCATGGGGCATAAAGTTCAGCTCTCACAGACCCGAGCAGGGAGGGCCAACCACCAGCACTAAGCCACAAGGCAAGTTTAAAGTTTGGCTCACATGGTCAGAGAACGTTACAGGCGGACAGCAAAGCAGGTCCAGACCAAAAATACCTATAAACATGCTAGCGCTTTTAAAAATGTTTGTAGTTCTTAAGAAAGAAAAGAAAATGGGTATAGACAGTCATGTGAAAAAAACAGTTTAAAAATAATAAAGTCTTTAAAAGAGAGAGTAAAGTAATATAAGGGGGAAAGGCCACTTAAAGATGGGAAATACACAGGGAATCTGGATCCTACATGGTGTTAACTTTTTTAATGCTGATGAGCAAATGACAGCTGCTGAAAGACACTGGATTGTAACAGCGACTGCTGAATTAAACCAGCCTAGATACTTTAGGGATGCCTTAACTTTAAAATGGAATTCAGAAGATGTATTGTGGTGGGGGATAAGTGATGCTTTTTGTTTCCACAGGAAATGAAAGGCTGTAGATTCCTTCAAGGTTAAGAGAGATCAGGTTTGATCAGGGGAGACCTCCTGAAAGTCTTGGCTACAGACATAAAGAAATAACAACAACAAAAATAACCCTACAAGACATGTGACATTTATACTGATTCCTCTGCATGGGAACAATTCTGAGACTGGACAAAAAAAAAATGTTACAACTAATTTCCCCAGGACTTGACCATTGTCTCAATTTTCTCAGGGTCCCCTGGAGATACTGTCACCCCCAGACAACAGGAAGCAGTCTAGAGAACACCACACTCACATTCTCAAGAGGTGTGATGGGTGGTTTTTGGTCATTTGGTGAGTTATAAATATAATCATTTAGGGGCAATATAGGAATAAATGGTAAAAAGACAACTATTAATCTCAAATATTTTATATTGGTATGGATTTTGGTATATTGATACAAATTTAAATGATTTTGTTATATTGTATGTATGTTTCTACACTTATTTAAGGTATTCTACCTATGTAGCTCATTTTAAAATGTAAGGTATAATTAAGAAATGCAGGCTAGGAGTTAGTCATCTATAATAATCAAACCTATAGTCATGCTAGGTATGTTTTCAAAGTTAAACAGATACATTTTAGATAGATAGTGATCTTCAAATGCTTTAGAGACCGACAAAATATGGCATTTAAAATGCTCGATAACCTAAGGCTTTTTGTGAAGTGAGACACATCTGCTCCTGGCAGCATCAGTCAACTTCATAAAAGAAAGATGGGCGTTGAAGAATCTCCACATGGAGTTTGCTTTCATTGTGCCAAAGCTAGCCACCTGGGCAAGAAACTGTCCTTTCCTTTACTACTAACATTATACCATCCAAACAGGACATGCAGGACACAAAGGAAAGCAACTGCTGAACTTTGCCAAGACAAGGTAGGACAGTCCTTCCAAATTCCTGCTTCATAGAAATTTCTGCCAGACCCTCTAGGGCTATAGGCTGAAGATGGACACCTCATGTTGCAGAGGAACCTTGGGTGACTGTCCAGGCAGCCAGATGTCTCTGCCATTTCTATAGTTTTGGAAGTGGCTTACACTGCACTTCCTGTTTACTCAGGTAATATTATATCCTTCTGGGGCCTTTGATGGAGTTGAAGACTAGATAGTTATAGTTACAGTTTCCCTTAGTTATGACAGAAGATAAATTAGGTACAAAACTTTGGGTTCACCAAGATAGGACAAATAATGGAGTATTTTCTCTAAATTTGCCAAATATAAATGGACTGGATATTGTAAATGCAACTCTTACTTGATAATTATTCTTGTTATATATAGTTTTACTATATTAAAGTTAAAATCCTTTCCTTCTTATTTAGTCAAAAAGAGGTAAATGTTGTAGAATAGAATATTTGTTTAGCTATGTAAAGGTGTGTTGCTTTTGTTTATGCTGCATTTGTTTAATTATGTAAAGATATGTTACTGTTTCACCTTGCCTGCCTAAGGCACCTGATGGGTCCAATAAAAAGCCAAATTGCCAATAGCAAGGCAGAGGAAGAATAGACAAGGCTGGTGGGCAAAGAGTAAAGAGGAGCCAGCCAGCCAGGGGCCAGACAGACAGACACAGAGGAAGCAAAAAAGCAGAATAGACAGTAGATAGATGAGGTAAATGAGCCTCAGAGCAGCAAACAGATTAATAGAAATTGGTTGATTTAAGCTAGCTAGAAACAAGCCTAAGCTAAGGCCGAGCATTCATAATTTATAATAAGTCTCCATGTCATGACTTGGGGGCTGGCGGTCTAAGAAAGCCTACAATGTATGTGCCTGTAAACCCAGTGCCATTGGGGGATACAAACAGGAGGCTTGTTAGGCCTTGTTGGCATAGCTCCAGGTTTAGTAAGAGACCCTGTCTCAAAGGAATAAGAGACAGAGGGTGAAAGAGAATGAATAAGGAGAGGTGAATGAGAGACAGCATGGACACCTAACATCTGCAAGAGTGCACGCACACACGTGCACAAAGCAACACTCCACACGCACACACATAACACCTTTATTCAAAGACAACTTTTGAAAAAGATCTCTCAACTTAGCAACTACCCAAGCTAAGCAAAGAGAAGCCTAAGGGATCCACCACAGACACACAACAGTTCTTTGACTGAATTAAGCTGAGAGTATATATAATTGAAGAAGACAGGTCTGACAGACTCCGCCATGCTAGGCACTCAATTGCAACAAAGAATTGGGGAGGAGTGTTTGTTTTAGGGTGAGCAGGGGTCAGCGGGTGTTTTTACAATCTCTGCATGATGGTGCAAGCTCTATAAGACAGCCTAGCATTCACATATGTCCAAGGCCCATTCATTATTTTTTTTTCCCGTAACAGTGAGAGTACTTATTCAATTCCTCCTCCTCAGAGCCTCCGTTTCTAGATTTTTTTTTCACTCAAGGCACAGGTGTATATGGATTTTAAGATCAGGTGTCTGTGAATTCCAGGGGAGACAGAAAATTCGGTAATCTTCTGTACTTACTCCATTACCACGAGGCAAGAACAATCCATTTCTTCCTGACAGCTAGCTGGCAGCGCAGATGGGATTATGATTTGGTGCGTGCAGATACCTTGGGCACCCCCCATGGTTCTGAGCTTCCAGAATGATCCATGCGAATTTCCTATGTCTTTTCTAAGAGCTTGTTAATGGTGAGCATATTTTAATTTCTCCCAAATGTAGCATTACTGCAATCCCTACATTTTTTGTTTACTCCTTAACAGTACTAGAGGAAGAGAATGGGCCATAAAAATAATACATCCCATTTGTATAACACTGCACAGTTTACAAAGCGAGTCCTCGTGCGCTTGGAGTTACAATGCTCACTGTGCCCCAGCGAGTTGGAAGGTAGGAATTATGAACCATTGTGAGGGCTGAAAAAATCGGAAGCTCCAGGAAAGGAGTGCCCCTCAGGCCTCACAACTGTTCAGCTGACTGATGGGGGCAAGCCACCAGCTCCCCCTCCAGGTCTGTCAGCAGCTGATCTTGGCAGCCAGATGGAGATGGATGAGGAAGGAGGTAAGACCTTGTGCTCCGTCTGTACCCACACGGGGGTTTACAATGCTACCATTTCTACGGCATGCGGTGCTCTGGCTGGGAAGAAAGCGGCGGCGGCTGCCCCTGACCCCTGCATGGAGACACCGAGTCAATCAACACAAATCAACGGAGCAACAGCAGCCAGAGAAGCAGGGAGGTGGGGACTCTCAAGAGGGGAGTGTGTTTTTCTTTCCTTTGTGTCTCCTGAGAGCTGGGGGTCCTTTCTCGGTTGTTTCCTCAGCAGCTATCTCGGTGGACGCAACCTAGGAGGAGTCTACACAAGTACACGTTAGTCATCTTGGGAGAACCAGGGAGGCGACTCTCACCTTTAAGGGAGCCAGAGTTAAGACAAAAGCAGTGGTTTACCCCAGAGTATCCCCACCAGGGAGGGATCGCTGATGACCTCCCCTGCCACAGAATGGAGCATGACCCACACAGAGCCTGGGTATGTCCATTCCTGACCCCCACAGCCTCACCCCTTCAGCCGTAACTCAGGCAGCACAAAGCAGAACGGCTGCCCTTCTGAGTGCGGCCCACTGAAGTGCTAGATTGTCTGCCGACGTTGTTAACCATTCTACTCCCAAGCTCAGTGGGCTGGTGTCAGCCAGCTGAACCAGGCAGGGCAGGCAGAAACCCAAGAGAAGACCAGGAGGCCTTAGTAGATGGTCCAAGAACAGGTTGTGAAAAGCAGCATGCTGGGAGAGCAGGGGTGGCTGAAGCAAGCATGATTTAAACACACGGGAGCCGAGACAAGGCCTCAGGTGGACAGCTGCAGAACCGCTGTCCACCCTTGCCGGCCTGGCCTCCAAGCCAGAGAAGAAACAGGACCTCAGATCCGCGGGCACTCATTATCCCAAGATCCATGTTAGAAGCCATGCAGCCCCGGCAGGAAAAGCCAGATGGCCTCTGCCTCACCTGGGTGGTTCTGGCAGCCTCCGGCTGTGGAGCCGCGTGTCCAGCGGCCATTGAAGAGCACCAGGTTCCATTTGTGGAGCTCTTCACTGCTCAGAGAGTCTGGGGGCAGGTTGCATATCTCCAGTCGAGAGAACTGCTTCAAGAAATCCGAAAAGGACATCCTGAAGAACAGAGGGACCGGAAGGGAGTGAGTGAAGTGGGCTGGACTGGAAGAGAGATTGGAGGCCCAGGAAAGAGCCCTGTCTTCCAGCAGCTCTAGACGGTCTGGATTCCCTCCGTCTACAGCCCAGTGACACAAGCAAACAGAGCTACCGTCTAAATGCGTCACTGTGGTCAGCATCTCAGTTCCTAAAGAATCTCCCTCCTGTATCTGTCAGCCACACAGAGTTGGAACCGTGAACCAAAGGGACTCCCCCAGGACGGGATGCCAGGGCAGCCCTCGCCTCTAGGCTGGATCACAGCTAAGCCAGCTAAGCCCAGTAGAGGTTCATTTATGAAGAATTCTCCATGATATCCAGTGTGGAGATAGCCTCTAAGACATTGTATCTTCCACAGACACCCCCTCCCATCCCAGGCAAAGGAAAGAATACTGTTTTGACTGTAAGCTAGGCCTTAGAATTTGGGGGGGGGGGGGAGATCATTGTTTTAGACTCACAACAGGCAGACAGGCTGCTGGCCAGGTCCTGTTGTGGGCACAGAGATCTGGGTCCCAAGGCTTTAGATATGAGAATAAAGGAGAATTATACTAGGGCAAGGGGGCAGGAAATAATAGTGGCCCCTGAATTAGGAACCTCATCACAGTCCTGGAAGTCCTGGAGACTGGTCCTCCTGAGTACCTTAGACCAGACTGACCACCAAAAGGACAGTCCTTCAGCACACAGCCTCTCACCAGAACTCTCCATCCTCTGCCCTCTTGGCCAGTTCTTCCTTCTTCCTGGGATCGATGTAATTCCACTCAGGTGCACTGTGGAGGTGGGGGAGAGGAGCCAGAGGTGGTCATGGCTGGGATGCAAGCTGTTGGCTGCAGCTACATGGCCCTGAAGCACCTCAGATGGGATGCACCCCCATCAAGGGAAGAAGGCAGGCTGGACCTGGTATGAAGCAGTGTACCACTGGAAGAAGGGGACAGAAGAAGAAGCCAAGGACATGGGCTCCTGCAGGGGCGGCCAGGGCATGCAGCAGAAACGTAATGACTTTATTTTAATTTCACTCTCCGGGTAAGTTTTACATTCCAATTAAGACCCACAGACCTCCGACCATTGGAACAAGGAGTCCCGTCACAAGAAAGGCAGGTACTGCTGTATCCATTAGTAACTTGTCACTCTTGCCCTCTATCAGACTGGGGTGGACTAATTTATAAGAGGACCCAGCCAGCTCCGGGCACACAGACACTGTCCACTTCCTCGGTCTACAGCTTTGATTATCAGGCCCATTGTTATGGGGATTTCCTTGAAGTAATGTTCCCCGGTGTCCTGCTGGTGACCCTTCTGTGGTAATATCCATACACTTTGTTCAAATGCCGTCTATAGCGGCCTGACCTTTGGGTTTTCCTGCAATGCATAGCTAGATAAGTGAATGGTGTCAGGATCAGTCCTAAAAACAAACAGAAGCTCTTCCCTGGGCACACCCAGCCAAAGTCTCTCTCCTTCCTCCCCAGCCAAGAAGACAGCCGGGCCCAGCCTTTCCCTCCAGCTGGCTTCTAAACACTTGGAGACCAGCAAAAGTGTTCTGGAGCCATCATAACATCCATTCAGTCAGTACCAAGTCCCACAGTGTGCTTGTTACAAGCAAAAGTTAGGGGATCTGATTGGGAATTCTAGATCTAATCTGGTCTCCCAGTTGGTTTGAATTTTGTTGTTGTTATCGTTGATATTTCAAACTTAAACAGCAGCAAAACACAGCTGGATGCTAATGGGATTCAGACACGTCACCTAAGAGCGTCCATGTCCTCCTTCTCCAACTACCAGTAGATAAATAGCCCAGACTGTGTCTCTGGCTAGTAGAGGACATCAGGGACATAGACGCCAGAGTATAGACATTGCAGGTCCTCATCTCCTTGGACTGACTTCCCTTATCAGTAGATGGGCAGCCCAAAGACTGTCCTTCCACCCAGTAATCAACACCCATCTAGTCAGGAACTCATGGGGTAAGTGACACTCCCGTTCATCACTGCCTGAGTGGGCCATGGCTCCCAGGATCAAGGTTCTCCCAACATCTTTGGTTTTTTTTTTTTTTTTTCTTGATACTCAGGAGAATAGTGTTTGTGGCAGGAAAATATCAGATTGTGAGTGGTTGATTTTACCTTGTAGTAACCAGTGTGGTAGGAAATAGGTAAGCCTTTAACACTAGGCAAAATTTCATGGAGCTGTCAAATTTCCAAGTGCCAAAGCAGAAATCCCTAATCAAAAACTGTGGCTAAGTGGTTTCTATTCTGCTTTTCCCAACCTGGAACCATGGAATACAATTTCCACAGCATGTTGCGTAACCTACAGACAGCGAGTGCTGCAGAACCCACTGAACAATGGGTCTAGTTGCCTATGGTGTGTGTTACGTGACATCTTTACACAGGGAAGGTGAGCCTCAGGAAAGAGAGAGAGGGACCTACGCATCACTCCAGGCTCCCGACCACTCCACTTCACCCCACGGGTTCCTCAGTCGGATCAGCTTCTCTGGGCAGCCACGGAAATCCAACTGCAAGAGCCACACACAGGCAAATCACCACACTGCTGCTGCGCCCAGGGTGATCAGTGTTTCAAATGTCTCCAAAAGACCACACTTTCCTTTTCTTTACCATGCTGTGTTTAAACTTTGGTCAAATATTTTGCTTTCACAAGCTATTAGAACAAATGAAGAGTGAGTCTACCACAAAACCAACTATGTATCTACTTAAACTTAGGTTTAGATTTTGCAGTTGATTAACTTGGAACTTGTTCTGAATATCAGAGACAGCATTCTAATAAATTCTCCCTAAACAATGCCAATGTTGTGGAAGTTAACATTTATTGATTGCTTACTACTGGGTTAGGCACAGTGCTAAACATTTCAAATGCATGGTTGCTTTATTTAAACTTCACACTTTGACCTCAACAATAGGAGATCCAGAGAAGCCCAGTTATTCAAGACTATCTAGTTAGCTGTATAACTATCCCCTCCTCAAGAAAGCTCATTAGACTTGGGAAATAAAGGAAACTTGGGAGCCCAGGAAGTTCCTGAAAGTTACAAGATTCACAAAGCCCCTCCCGAAGGTTGTAAAAGCAGTGGACAGTTGCAGAGCAAGCAGAGGTTCTTCATTGGGTGCTGCCTGCAAGTCAAGCAAGGAGTTCCAGGGATGCAGTTTTCATGTATTGTCACCCACGCTAGCTTTCTGGTGCTGCAACTGGCTGCCTTTGAGTCATCCAGGCTTCTGTAAGCCAGCGCAGCATGACCACTGGTCTACTGAGGTGGGTCTGGTGGAACTGTTTCCTTGATCTGTCATCCCTGGTGCCTTATCTGGGTTGAGTAGATGCTTGTTCACCTCTCTCCAGGAAAATCGTAGGAGCCTAGCAGAGTGTCTCCAAAGCCTAAATGTATAAATGCCCTCAGGAACTTGTGGTAAAATGTGGTCACCTCTGTTGTGGGGTTTGCAGGTGGAGCTTTCTAAAACACGTGATGGGGTTCATGTCTTTCCTACAAGCCTGAGTCCATTCTTCTGGTGTGAGTTCTCCTTCTCTCAGGACTGGATTAGTTGCTAAAGGTGCTATATTGCAAATCTCCTCTTGTTTGTCTCTCTTCTGAATGTGCCCACTTACCCTTCCAATTGACACTGTTATGAAGCTATACAAAGCTACCCAGTATTAGACTTCCCAGACTCCAAATGCATGAGATAAAAAAAAAAAAAAAACCTCTTTCTTTTATAAATCACCCAGATTCAGGTATTGTGCTATAGTAACAGATAAGGACTAAGATACTACCTCATGCCACTATTTAATGAGCACTTGAGTGTGGTCCCCATGCACCACTGCACACATGCTAGCACATATTTGCACAAGCAGGTCAGTCTATTAGGTCTTTATCACCATCATTTGCATCATACACTAGCCCATAGTTTCCTCACACATTCCATTCATGTTTACGGAGTTGACTTGATTTAACAATACCACATTCAATAGAAAGATGTGTAGTGAGTACTGCCATCACTACAATAAGCAGCGAGAGCTGGAGTACTCAGTGTGTGGCTATTTCTGCACAATCACTGGAAAACCCAAAGAAAATGTATTTCTCAGTTGTGACACTTTCTGGGTTGATGTGTTTTACATTTATCTTATCGTCCACTTATATCTATGCTTTTAACTATAAACCAAATTATTCAAACCCCATTTGGATGTAGGTAGACCATATGAAATAAAAATCATGAATATTACAGGCCGTGCTGGGGCCAGAGAATGAAGACTATCTATGTGCCTTCTCATTATTAAATATCATCCTGAACACTGGAGTAGAAATTCTTTCTTCTTTTAGGGACTCCTATGAGTTTATACTGCTTTGCCTACATGAACATTTGTTTGGAATGTGTGTAGAATCTAACTGATAGTCCCTATAACTTTTCTGATCACACCTCAGAAAAGAGGCAAATTTAATTAAAGCCAGACAGCTGGGGTGAGGGTGGCTCAGACACCGTCCTCTGAGAAGCTAAGAGTTGCGGGTACCCTGTAGTGAACACGAGTTAACTGCACATCTGTCTGGGGCTCTGCATCCAGAGAGAAACTTGCCCTGAGTAAACAGGAAAGCTCAAAGGCAACGCAAAACTTCTCAGCGGGATCTCCTACCGCTTTCTTGGGACACCCCAGATTTCATGTTAACCCCATCCTACCTCCTCGACTCCGGTAACAGAGTATGCGTGACCCTTAACCAGCTTTTGCCAGGTGACAGCTTCTGCTTCGGCTGCGCCTGAGGCCTGGTCAAAGAGAGAGTCCAGTCAGGGAGGCTGACGCTGACCTCTTTGAAGTCAGCGCTACAGTGCTTTCTAAAAGTACACCACACGGCCAGGGCTCTCCCAGGTGGGAAGAGTACAGGGTCAGCAACAACTCACAGACAGAGAGACCCATCTCTAGACGACCCCTTTTAACAAGTCAGGCAGGGAGTGAGTGGCTGCGGAGCCTAGAGTGTGACTGAGAGCATAGTTACACTGTTTCAGAAACAAACAAACAAATGAAACTACCCATCACGACAGTCAGAGAGGAAGAGAGAGCATCTGGGTAGACAGATAACAACCGGCCCTCAGGTTGATGGCTTCCAGACCTGATCTCTAAGGCCACATTGGCATTCCATACAGCCAATCTTCCTGTCAGGGCTGGACCCTCCTCTTTTCTTCAGGCATCTCCAAGTCCATCAAATATTGTCAGCTTTTTTTTTTTTTTTTTTTTTTTTTTTTCAAGACAGGGTTTCTTTGTGTAGCTTTGCGCCTTTCCTGGAACTCACTTGGTAGCCAGGCTGGCCTCGAACTCACAGAGATCCACCTGGCTCTGCCTCCCGAGTGCTGGGATTAAAAGCGTGCGCCACCATTTGTTTTCCCAAAGAATAAGATGATTTAGCAAACAGAGGGTAAGTAGATAGGGCCTAGGATCCAGGAGACAAGGCTGTGCTCTCGTGAGGAGCCTAGCCATACTAAAGTGGCTCCAATAGTTACCAGCAAAACATAATCTTAAAATGTGACTAAGCCTAGTTCCCACCCATTCATGAGGTCTTCACCAGTTCCTGTGCACTGTAAACCAACACGTCATCAGAGAAAAGAGAAAAAGGTAAGAGTTGAGGCTCACATCAATGGAGCAGCCCAACAGAGATCCCGCATGGAGGGCCTTCCGGATGATGTGGTACAGATTGCCTGGGGGCTTCCTCAAGTCATAAAACTCAGAGATGCCACCTGTGAAGTCTTCAAAGCCCTCAATGGTGGAGCCTCCAGCAAGAGCCTCATAGGAACCATTGAGCCTATTGAAAAAGAAAGAAAATAAACACCACCCACAGTCATGAGCAACCTAATAAGGGAACCACGGACTGGAAAGGGACAATGCCAGGACATAGGCCAGAGGGCCAGGGAAAGACCTTGGCCAGCTTTGACCAGGAGCCTAGCGCACGCACAGGCCACTGTTTTAGACAGACACCCCAGGATGTCACTAGGAACAGATCCTCAGGCAGACCCTCTCCAGGTCTCCCACTCCCTTTCAAAACCAAAAACCCTTCCAGAATTGGCCCTGACTGCTTGGGTTTCAGCGTGTCCAGCACAGCTAGGAATGGGGAGCCTTCCCTTGAGGCTGAGGGGTGTCTGTTAAGGATTACCATAACAGAACGAGAAAATTATTAGGGTGTCAGAACAGAGTGATAGCAAACAAGACCAATTCAAAGAAGCCTTTCAACTTTGAATGTCAGTCAGGAACATGACACTCAAGGAATGAGCCGAAACTTTGTTGAATTTGGTAGCTAAAAACCCTTCTTCCTTCATCATCATCATCATCATCACATAAACATTCATTCTGCCTCAAGATCTTACCAGGGGGTCTGAGAGAGGAAAATGTAATAGCTAGAGAGACAGTCTTAATGAGATAGAGTTAGGATCTTTATATACATATAATGTGTTTATGTTTGTGGTGTATCGAGTAGTGAACCAGGGCCTTATGCATGCTGGGCAAGCATTCTATCACTGAGCTACATCTCCAGCCCCAGAGACGAGATCTTAAACTCCCAGCCCAAATTTCCATTTCTCTTCAGAAGGGTGCTTTCAGTCTAGCCTGGGCATGTCTGGATGCTGGGGAAATGTGGCTATCGCACCCTGAGTGGGAGGTCAGGTGAGAGCCTTCAGGGAGGCCCCAGGGGCTTCTGGTTCCTCACCATCTCACTTACTTGGCATAGGCTTTCTCCAGCAAAGCACTCCAGAATTCACTGCCTTCTTCAGAGTGTAGAAAGAGCAGTTGTCCATTCTTGGTGGGGAGCCTGTCATCAATGACCACCTCCACCCACTCTCCGTACTGCCAGAACTGGGGGATGGAAAACATTACACCTATCACATGCAGAAGCAGAGAAGGGTCCTTCAGCAGCCTCCTTGCATGGGGTCTCTGCTGTCAGTGAGCTAGTCTCCAGGCTTTGTGAACCTTAAATGCCCTGAGAGGGTTTACACCTCATCCACACACAGGAGACACCACAGGCACCGAGAAACATCCAGTCTTTCTGGGAGTCTGTGGAGAAGAGAGCTTGCTCAGTATCACCCAGGAGCCAGAGTGGGTGGCTCAGGCTCACATCTCCTGGTCCTTCCTTAGTCCAGAGTGATTCCCTCATGGCCCCATGGCCTGAGGGAAGAGGGAAAGGAAAAGAAGAAGATTGGATAGATATATAAAGGAATGGTTCTCAACCAGGAGTGTCTACCCAAGTCACCCACAGGGATAATCTAACGTCAGTATTGGCCTCGCTTCCAAAGTTTCTGAACCCACAGATTTGAAGTAATAACTAAGTTACAAAAGTGGTGGCCAAGGTCACAACCAAGGCCTAATACCTGGAAATGGAAAATGCCTGCATAGTTCTTCTGGAAGCTCTGGTCCCTGGGAACCACTCGGTAAAGCAGCTTTTCACTCAAGGTGAGGGAGGCAATGGCTGCCAGAAGCCAACAATCACCTGCAAGGAATCAGAGGAGACCAAAAATCTGTCAGGCCAGGCCCTCACTGTCCCCATCACTCCAGAGTTCATGTCTGTTGTAGACTGACTTTGGCTGTAATACAATTCTGGAACATGGGTTATGTATCAACAATAGAAATGTACTTATCAAAGTTCAAGAAGCCGACAGAATTGGTATCGGTGAGAGTCCCTCTCTATTTCTACTTCTCTGCTTGATGCTGGTTTATGCACGACAGGAGAGTGAGCAGGCTGAAGGACCTGGCTAATTCTCCCACCCATTAGAGGACCACCAGTGCCCACGGTCCACTCCTTAGCATGATCACACCGGGTTTGGGGCCCAGCATTGAGTCTTGGAAGCACACAGTCAACCGAAGAGCACAACACCCTCACCTAAGTCACACACGCGGAGTCTCCTCTCATGGCTGAAGTGCACACACATGCAGCTCCTGAGGCCTCACTGGGAGGGTTTTCCTCAGGCGTGGAAGCTCTCTGTTCATCCCTATGGCTGTGCCTTACATGCTGACCACTTCACAGTTCTCAGGTTCCCAGTCAGTGGAATGGAAATAGAGAGAAAGAAAGAGAGAGGGGGGGGAGGAAGGAAGGAAGGAAGGAAGGAAGGAAGGAAGGAAGGAAGGAAGGAAGGAAGAAAGAAAGAAAGAAAGAAAGAAAGAAAGAAAGAAAGAAAGAAAGAAAGAAAGGAATTTGTCTTTCTGTCCCATTTGTTGTCAACTCGGATACATTTGATTGGGAGGAACACTGAAGCTATTCAGGAGCACATAAGGTATGCAAGTGAGTGAGTGAATGAATGAGCGATCGATCCTTTCCCACTATGGCCTTGAGTAATGACAGTTGATTCTGCATGATCTCTGTAGAGTATAATGGTCCTTTTATATTTCAGAGTTCACCACGAGAGCCTTGGTTATAATTCCCTTGTGATAGTGATGAGCACGAAATCACCATAATTTAAAGCAGAAGAAGTGAAAGTCAAGAGAGGTTAAACATGCCCGGGCTTGGTGTTGGTCACTTTGAATGCCTGAGTAAATTTAGAAGCAGATCGAAAATGCCCTTCTGCATGAGACAGACCTCCCAGGCTCCCGAAAGCCACCTCCAGAGACAGTATCGATGACTGTCAGTGACAACATCAACTGATGAGTCACAGCCCCAGACACTACATGCTTACCTTAACCAGCTGAGTGGGAGGGACAAGCACCCTGGAAGCTATGTAATTCTGCTCACGCTTGTGTATATATTCATGGTACTGTGGAGTCGGAGGGCAAAATGTCCTTACTGTCCTCACATTGTATGAAACAATATGCCATCACACTCCCCAATCCTGACTCTTTCCACTTCTCTGCGGACCCCAGGCCCTAGAAGTCTGGGGTTCAGTGAAGCAGTCCTTGTTTCTCTTATTCATCTGGTTCTTCTAGCTCTAACACCTCCTGGGTGCTCCAGACATCACTGTCCCCATGAAAAACATTAGACCCTCTCAGCCCTAGCCAGAAAAGCCCCTTTCTACAGTAGGCCCCAGTGAGACTCAGCTGGTCAAAGCGCTGAGCCTAGGAGACTGTTGAGTATTCAGTCCTAAGTGGCACATATATATCAATCCTTCCCTGGCAAGGCCATGGCATTCATGAAGTCACAGACTCTGGTTCCTGCACAAGACCTGGACCAAGTCAAACCAACAAGGTCAGTCAACAGTCAGCACACAGCACTAGTTCGATTTGGTGGGTTATATTTGTGGGAGGGAGGGAGGGAGGGAGGGAAGGAGGAGAAGACTGGAGAGATAACTCAGCAGTTAAGAGCACTCCCTGATCTTGCAGAGGACACAAGTTGGGTTCACAGCACCCACATGGTGGCCTACAATGCTCCTTAACTCCAGTTCCAGGGATTCAATGCCCTCTTCTGACCTCTGCAGGCATTTTATACACACACACACACACACACACACACACTTACTTTTTGAAGGATTTTTCTGATTTTTGAAGTAAGTAACCTGATCTTTACCAACAAACGCTATTCCTGAGATTATTAGGGGTTCAAGGTGAAGTTCAAGGTGAGCATGGAAACAGCACTTGTATGAAAACATTGGGCTACACTGCTCCTTGCTACAGAGAACCTCACTCAGCAGGGGTAAAACTTGTTTAACAAGCAATGTCCCAAGAGTGGAAACGATTTCCTTCTCCCCGCCTGGTTCCCCTCAGCTCAATTTCTTCCTAAGAACTCATGGTATAATGTCATTTCTTTGCTTAGAAACAAAATACAAACCTTTCCCCGGAATGCCTCCGCCCTACCTGCCTGGTCTCCCTCCCACTGTGAGTTCAGATTCCGGTCCAACCTGATCTTTTTTCTTACCTTCCTTTCCTTACCTGTCCCATCTGTCTGTACAGTGCTTCCTTCAACCTGACCAGTTGGGTCTTTACCCTCTCCATAAAGCCTGCCTTGAGGTCTGCTCAGAAGGCACCTCATTTGTTCTTTGTATGTTCTGGAGACATTATTTATCCCTCTCAGCTGATCCTAAATCCACTCACATGGAGGTTCCATGATGGCACATTCCTTACCATCCCTGATTAATCCCAAACCCCCAAGCCCTCCCGCCACAGGGCTCCTAGCTTGTGCCAAGGCTGCCTGATGATACATCTGTCTCTCCTCCCTGTTCCTCTCAGATCTCTTCCTGCCAAGCAGGAACATGGAGTCTCTCCTGGTAGCAACCCTGGCAGTAGCTGACAAACAGAGGAGACCCAGTAAATATTTGACAAATAAAAACATGTCAGTAAATGACCAAAGGAATTCATGAATCATGTTCTGTCCCTTTGTGAGTCAACAACAGCACCACACATGCTTGTACCTGGGAATCCTAGGGTTGGGATGAAGTAAACATGGCCATGCATTGAACCTCACAGAAGGAGACAGCAGGTGAGATGGGCACAGTCCCTGGAGAAGGGACACAATGAACGCTCTGTGGTGTCTCTGAGGTAGGCGGCTTCTCAAGGAAACCAGAGAGGCTCCCTTCTGTTGAGAAGATTCCCACTCCCAATCTAAGCTGCCGAAACATCCCACTCCAGGCTCTTCCTCTACATTCCGATAGAGCATGCCAGAAAACATCCCTCGGTGGCTCACATCTAACAGGTCTGCCCAGCCAAGAAAGAGTGTAATGTTTTCTTTCTTTTCCTCCCTCCTGACATTTCGCAGAGTCCACCCAGATGCTGCAGTAAGCACAAAGAAATGCCATAGGTATAGACATTTGGGTCCCTGCCAATTACTACATAAAGCATGAGGGGACGCTCTTTACAGGATGCTTTTTCTAAAGTGCCCAAATGAATGTGCTTCCTTTCAAAGGTACTCTTGGAATGACAGACATTTAGTCTCCTGCTCAAAATACCCGAGACACTTGTTTGAGGGGTATGCCTTCATCTCTGAACGTAGTTTTGATTTACAAAAGCAGTCATGGAGCTTTGGGATCTACGTTTGTTGGCAGATAAGGTAGACAAGAAAGCCTGGAAATGTCTCCACAGACAAACATCTTCTCTTCAGCCACCTCCTAGCTGGTGGTCACCATGGTTAGCGTTCCCAAGAATTTGAGTTTGAAGTGGGAATTTGGTAAAAGCACCTGCTTCCTGATGGAGTGTGGCAGATTTGCCTACCACAATCCTTCTGCTCACTGCTCTTCCCATCCTCTTACCTAGGAAGTCTGCCTTATGCCTGGAGATCCAGAGACCTCTCATAAACCCTATAGCGTGGGATGAAAGTCAACACACTTGAGAGAACAGAGCAGAAGCCCAGTGTGTCTCTGGGTTTCTAAGAACTAGCCCAGGGCTACCCACCTCCAGGCTCCTGTTACAAAAGAGATATCTGCCCCTCATCCCAACTTGTTTAAGCCATTACAGTTAGGTTCAATACTGCTTGCAGCCAACATTTTCCTGATACACTAACAAAGTGATTAGTATGCCCTATAAATTAGTTCTGAAATAACTCCACTAAAGGAGTTCTTTAAACTATTAGGATTAGGGATAGTTTTAAAATGCACATTATTCTATACACTGGTTGGGCTGGCTGTGTTCTAGGGATCCTGGCTGGATGTCCGGATGATCTCTACAAAGGATCATAGTGTATGGAATTACAGAGAGCAACATTTGCATGTAGACTCCAATCAACAGAAACAGGGAGGAGGAGCTTGCTGAGGAAGCCTAGGCGCTCCCTCAACCCCAACAAGCACAGATATGCTTCAGGGGTCAGAACAGATGCTTTGGTGAGGAACTGTGATGGTTGGTTCGTTTTAATTGTCAGTGTGGCACAGCATAGAATCACCTAATAAGAGTCAGTGAGGAACTGACTAGATTGGGTTGTCTGTGGGCATGCCTGGGGCGGGGGGCGGGGGAGGCTTGATTATGATACTGATGTGGGAAGACCCCGCCTAAGAGTGGATGGCACCATTCCCTGGCTTTGAGTCCTACACTGCATGAGAGTAGGGAACAGAGACCACAGCAGTCATAACGCTCTTTCTCAGCTCTTGATGGCGGATGTCACCAGCTGCTTCGAGTTCCTGTCTTGACTTGCCCACAATGAAGGACTGGAGCTCAGAGTTGCAGCCAAACAGACCTTTTCTTCGTTAACGACGCTCTAGGTGGTGTATTTTACCACAGCATCAGGAATGAGACCGAGACGGTGACATGGAGCATCTCTGTTCATTTTTTCCTTACTGTAACAGAATGCCTGAGGCGGGTGATGTTGTCAAAAGGAAAGGGCTATAGTTAGCTCATGGTTCCGGGAGTCTGGGAAACCTACGAGCATGACACCAGCAAATGTCTGATGTTGCTTCAACTCATGGCAGCAAGCAGACAGGCAAGGTGGTGCATGCAGAGGAGAGAAAATAAGGCCGCTGTCCCGTGGTGGCTAACTCATTCTCTAGAAAAAGGCACCAGTCCCTCTACATGACTGCATCACTTGAGGGGCCTTTTCTCCCCCAAACCGGCACACTTCAAGAATCTCAGTGGGGACTGACTCTCCAAGCTACAGCAATGGGAAGAACTGTTCTGAGTCCAGGTGATGTGGGGAGGGAGAGAGACAGAGGCACAGAGACGGAGATACATGTGAAAGACAAAAAGAAGTGACACCACACATACTGTCAAGGAGAGGGAGAAATTAAAGAATTGGACAGAGAAGTCTGGGATGCCCCTGGCCCAGCTGAGCAGAACTAACAGACAAGACTGAACTGAAGAGAAGAGAAGAGCCTGCCTTCTCTTTATCCAGCAGAATGAACTCGGTCTAGGAAGATTGCACATTAATAAATTCACTAGAGGGCGCACTGGAGCCAGCCTTTCCCGCTAGTGTCTCTAGCCGCAGAGGCTTTGGTAGTGGAGTGGGTGCCTGAGGAACCTCAGGAAGGACAGGGCTTGGCAGGTGAAAACATTTACCAGGCCAAGCACATCCACAAGGGAAGCCCGAGGGACCTAAGAGCCTTGCTCTCATCACAGGTTAGGAAGAACTTTGTCTTTAAGATAAAGTTCTCCGGGCTGGAGAGATGGTTCAGCAGTTCAGAGCACTCACTGCTCTTCCAGAAGACCAGGGTTCAGTTCCTAGCACCCACCTAGTGCCCCAGAACCACCCACAACTCTAGTACCAGTGAATCCAATGCCCTCTTTGGGCCTCAGTGGGCTCCTGGACCAGTGTGACGCACATGAACTCATGCAAGCACATACACATCAAAATAATTTTTCAAAAATAACGCTCAAGACAGGTTACCCACCCAGGCATGACACATTTCAAAGGAAACTTGCTGGAGATCAAGAGAGGGATACTGCTTGTTGGCCTTTTTGAGTTTCATGGAGAATGTGACCCAGAATAGGAAATCCCACTCAAGGCTAAGGGTGCTTCTTTGAAAGAGCCAAGGGGAAAGAGATTCCTAGCCCTTTCAAGCTGACTTTAGGAAGGGATATGATTCCCTTCCTGGGAACACAATCTAAGATGTAGGTGTAACTCCCGTCTCTGCCTTTTACTAACTGTGTGGGCCCAGAAAGAGACAGCACCTCCCTAAGACCCCACTCACTGCAAGACAAACTAGAACACAGTTTGTGGCCATCACATTATAGCTTGTTACATTACAGTTCCTCACAGGGAAGAAAAGGTTCAGAAGCAGCAGCCAGGGCAAGAGCAAGAGGCATCAGGCAAGCCGGGCGGTGGTGGCGCACGCCTTAATCCAGATCGGAGCAGAGGCAGGCGGATCTGTGAGTCGAGGCAGCTGGTCTCAAAGGGTCCAGGAAAGGTGCAAAGCAACACAGAGAAACCTTGTCTAAAAAACAAAAAAAAAAAAAAAAAAAGAGCATCAGGCAACCAAAGGAAGAGGGCAAGGCATGAGGTAGACAGGCTAGCAGCAGGGCAGATATTGCACACTAACTTGAGATGCTAAAGACTGAAAACCGACCACTGCATTTAGCAATGCAAAGATCATTGATGACAGTAACGGAGACATTGCTGTTTTATACATGTTCTATATATCCAGCTGCCCAGGGAGCTGGGGCAGAAGGATTGCTGGAGACTAGCTTGGACAATATAGAAAAAGCCTTCCTCAAAACACAAACAAAAACCAATGATTAAAAAAAAAAAAAAAATTAAAGCCTGCATGTGTCAATAACCATCATTATTATAAGATAAAGGTAGCAAGAACTCAAGCTTACAGGAATGTCTCAAACACGAGGTAGAGTGGGGATTCTTCTAGACTGCAGGCAGATGAGAAGGAGGAAGGGGGGAAGGTAAACATCGGAACGCAGTAGGAGGGACCTTCCTCACCTTTGGAAGTGCAATGGCTGGAGGAGAAATGATATTAAGACCCCAGACAATTTGAAGAGGAAGCCCATACAGAGAGTCTCTACACCCTACTGCCAACTCGGACATCTAGAGTCAGAGGAAAATGGCAACATGAAGTGCTGAGGCACAGGAAGCAGGAGAGGATACTATCATGGTATCTGAATCAAGGAGAAAAGAAAGGCGGGTCCATGCTCCTGCAGAGGCTGCCGGTGGTCTCAGGGTCAGGCACCAGATGAAGAACTGATGTTTCCTGGGGGTAGAGCTCATGGGCACTCAGACAGAGCTGAGACAGGTCTGCTGGGCCCTAGTGAACCAGGAAAAGAGACCATACAATATACTATCACCTCTTCAAGAGGCCGGCAAGGACCCGGAGGACAGCACCAGGCTGTACAAAAACCATCCGTCTATCTTCATTGCCAGGTTATTTTGGCTTTGGTTGTATCCAGCTACCATCCTGGGAAGCAATAAGACTTAAGGAAGTGAGCTGCCACTTATTTTAGTCCTCTTGTGATGCTAAAACAAAACACTGCTGACCAAGTGGTCCTCAACCTTCCTAATGCTGTGACCCTCGAATACAGTTCCTCACGGTGTGGTGACCTCCAACCATAAAATTATTTCCATTGCTACTTCATAACTGCAGTTTTTCTACTGTTATGAAATCGCAATATAAATATCTGATATGCAACCCCTGTGAAAGTCTGATTGCACACCACCCCCTGGAGGTCACAACCCACAGGGTGAGAATCAGTGTACTAGGTGGTTTATGAGCAACATTGATCTGTTGCTCCCAGTTCTGCAAGCTGGAAGGCAGACTTGGTATCTCCTCCTGGGTCATAAACGAGTGCTTTCTTACCACATCCTGACATGATGGAAGGGAGGAGAGAGAGCTTCGCCAGAGGTTCTTCTAAAAGAGCACTGATCCCATTCAAAAGGGCTCCACCCTCAAGACTTCATCACCTCCTTACATCCTCAACTCCTAATGCTACTACACCAGATGTTGAAATTTAACATGCATTTCAAAGGGACAAAGAAACCGTCCATCCATATAATAGCTCTCATGTAGAATAACTGAAGGAAGAATATATATTCCCGGCGGTGGGCGCACGCTTTAATCCAGCATGGAGCAGAGCAGGCGATCTCTGTGATTCGAGGCAACTGGCTAAAGTGAGTTCCAGGAAAGCGCAAAGCTACACAGAAAACTCAAAAAAAAAAAAAAAAAAAAAAAAAAAAAAGAATAATATTCAAAGAGACAAGAACCCAAAACAAGAAGAGTCAGGATACCTTTGATTGGTTAGCTTCTACCTCCCTCCCTCACCACTCACTGTCACTAGAAATGGGACACCCTAGCAAGCTGAAAATAGTTGAGAAAAACAGTCTCTCTGATTACACATTCAAATGTAATGCGAAGATTTTGACCCCACTAACAAATGCTTGTTGCTTTTTTAAAATTTATATTCAATGTTTTATCACAGCTGAGGCACCCTTTGCCTGCTCTTCCTCCAAAAGACTGTTTGAAATGTTTTTACACATAGGGCACCAATTTAGCTCTGCATTTCACTGCGCAGCAATCACAGAAGCATCCTTCCTCTGTCCTGTTGGCGAGCATGCCTTTTCAAGCCGTAGTGTATCATCCATGCCATTTTGACTGCATTAGAACACACATTTGCTTTTGGCTGCTTTTGCTTTTGTTGACAGTTTCTGTCTCTCTGCCTAGACTGGAAGCTGGCTGGAGGTAGATGGTGGGCTTCATGCTCCTCCCAGATGCCAGCACACAATTCATCTCATCGCTTCTGGATGAATCTGTCAGGAGTGATTTGAATGTGCATGCTTTGACCATCTATGAGGTCCTTAGGAGGTCCTCATTCTACAAAAGTTTTCTCCAACAGAGAAACATGAAGCAGTATGCAGCAATGCTGTGTGAGACAAGAACCAGGCTTATATCAGAGCTGCTCTCATGGTAAGTAAAGCTCTTATAAGAGAAGTGTAATGAGCTGGAGTAGGGTTCTCAGCCACAGTGTGGTTGACATTATAGAATGGATATTTTATGGTGGTGGAAGCCATCTTGAATGTTGAGCAGTGGACTGGATTTGTAGTGGATGGATGCCAATTGCAGTGCCCTGCCCCTCCATGTGACAACCAGAAATTGGTATAGATATTGCCAAATGTCCTCTGGGTGAAAGGAAGGGGAATCAAACATACACATGTTCTCTCTCTCTCTCTCTCTCTCTCTCTCTCTCTCTCTCTCTCTCTCTCTCTCTCTCTTTATAAGAGCTTTACCCACAGCTGAAAGTCTGAGGAGTGCTCTCCCGCACTGGAAGGCAGACAAACAGAATGGCTCCCGCCACAGTTCCGCACTGTTTCTTAATATTACAAATGTCACTAGTGGTGACTCTCACAATACGTCTTTGCCTGACGCCACTGGAGTTTTCTGAGACCCGCTTCCTTCTTCCCCTTGCTTTTTCTCGTGTCTGCCTGCTCTGGTTAAAGAAATTTTTATCCGTTAAAGGAAGTTCCTGCCCTGTCCTCCCTCTGGCACGCACACCAACTAACAATGTGTTGTATCTCACCCAGTTTCCAACATCCATTTCTCTGAAAACTTAGTACATGGAGGTCACTCCGCTTGGATTTAGGTGGCTGGCCTCTTGGCCTCCATTAGACCCTTCAAGCCATATACAATCATGTCATTCTTCGCTCTCTTCAAACAACAGAGACACCATCTTTCACCCCTGTGAATAGAGACAAGCTTGACACTTCTGAGCCCACCCAACCTGTAGGCCTGGACCATCCTCTGAGGTCACCCTTCACCTTTGCGCTCTCCCCAGGTCAGCCTGGTGGCGCCTGATTCCAACTCAGCTCTGGCTGTTGGCATCTTCGCGACACCTGTTAACTCTGACACTTGTCGCTTGCTCCTTATGATGTATCACCACCTGGTAGACGTGTTTGTGCAGGCTGGCCAGGAGCAGTTGCTGAGCTCCTGTGAACCTCAGAGTTTTTCTTCCCTAAAATGAGTCCGTGCCCCACAGATTATCATACAGGGTCAACTGGTACCGAGATACATATGTGTACATGCAAATATATTATAAAATATATAAAATGGCATGCTCTCTTTCAGGTATAAAGTACATATATTTAATTCTGTAAATATACAGTTTATGGAATTTATATTAAAGTTATATATTATATATATATATAACAATTTATAATATATATTAACAATATATAAAATATAACTATATATATAACAATATATATATATATATTGTTTATTAGTGTCACAGACTACATACATGTTGGAGTCCCGTGAAATTGAAATTTTCCTGTCATCTAGTAACACTGAAGCCATTGTAGTCTAATGCAAGCCACTATACCTGTTTGTGGAGGCTGGCCAGTCCTACAAAAGGCTAGCAGGTATAATTATACACAGAACACAGTACTAGATAACAATAAATGACTATGTTATGGTTTGTGTATTTACTACACTATAATTTTTAATCATTAGTGTGAAGTCCTATTTGTAGAATTTATTATAAACTTTATCCCATGTTACCCAGTGGCAGCTTCATACATTTGCATTTACTACATCTCCTAAGGACATCAAGGGATTACCTGCACCATTTGGTTTGTGAGTACTCAATACTGGCATATCAGTAGATGTCTCAGAATCTGCCTCCATCATTAGGTGTTTATAACTACATATCTCTGGTTGGATAGAGAGGACATCTATTTAGATGACATAGAACATGGACATGAGTCATATGAACCAGGAAGCATGGTATTGTGGAGCCCAGGTAAATACTTTGATTCGCCTTCTCCCATAGGGGAGCGATCATCTTTCTCCCTGACCCCATCCACGAATACAACTCCAGAGAAACAAGAAGAATGAGGGAGAGTAGTGGGGTGTGGTCTTCAAATTCCTGGAGCAGGGAGGAGGCGGCTGGGTGTGCTGAAGTGAGCTGGGGGCCCTGGGCTTCCACTCCAGCTGGTTCACAGAGAAAGCCAACACGGAGACAGCATGAGTCCTGCGTGGACCCGGGCCACTCCCTGGGTTAGAAAAGGCACAAACCACAACTAGACAGAGATTCCTATTTGACTCTCCAGAAGCCCCCTCAGTTTCCCTGTGCCCTCAAAAGAAAAGGAACAGGAGATTATTACTTGATGTCAGCAAGGAACAGAGCAGAGGGTCCCTGAGGCCACCCAGGCCACCCCCACATCAGCAGCCCGCTCCTCACACCGTCTTGAGAGAGGAGGGCCAAAGGACACTTACCTCTCTGCCGTGCTGGAACTACAGTTTCAGTTATTGAAATTGGACAGAATTATAAACTAGATTGGAGTACATTTAGTTTCCCACTTCCCTGGCCAGGGCTCTTGAGGATCAAAGCGGCTTGAGATATCAGACATGTCCTCGTGACCGATCCAAGGACTAGGAGGGTTTACTGGGAAATTTACTGGAAATGCACTTAGGTAACAACCTTAACGTCTCCCCCAACCAGCAACTCCTTCTCTGCTCAAGATGGAAAATTCTTTGGCCTCCCTGCATCCAGGACAAACAGTAAGTATTCCCTGCCTCCTGAAATCATGGTGGTGGGGAAAAAGGTGTCTGCCAGAGTCTTAGGGTCTCTTTACCTTCCCTGAAGGGACAATATGGGGACAAAGATATGCTCCTGTGAGCCCCTCACTGGGTTCTGCTCTAAGGGGGTCGCCCTGTCACCACCCACCTGCTGAGTCGGCTTCAGAATGCCCCCCCTCCCCTGCACATCCTGCAAACCTGCAAAACGTCCTTAGGATTAACGGACCTTGCACATCTGAACATCTCTCGCATGCCACAAATCCTGCTGGAGTACATTTTGAATGGGGGAACCCCAAGGTTCCTCCAACAAGTTTTTGCAAAATAAAGATGAGGAAAACTCATTCTAGGCTCAGCCCTTGGTCCTCCAGCAGCCCCCTCCCTCATGGATCGCCCCCTCATGATCCGTCCTCCTCATGGATGCCGTCCCCCCTATCCCCTCCCTCATGGACGCCGTCCCCTCCCTCATGGACGCCGTCCCCTCCCTCATGGACGCCGCCTCCTCCCTCATGGACGCCGCCCCCTCCCTCATATTAGACATCATGAAGATGGAAGAGAGCTCCCTGTACTTGGCTCTCTATGCACTTTGAACAGGTAGATTACAAATTTAATGCCCACTTGCAGATGAGTAAAGCTGAGGCCCTGGCCAGTCAAGCTGTCTCCATGGTCAGACACTCAGTGTCCAGCATGGATGGGTGAGCTTGCTGCCCCTCCCATACCCTGTAGGGCCAGGAGCTGACAGCAGCATCATTATCACCGTTTAAACAGATGCCTACAGCCCTGCACAAAGAACTGTCCCCCCTCTCTGCCTCCCACAAACAGCTTCTCAGCTTCGTCTCAACTCCACTTTCCATTGCCTTCCAGAACACGCCCTCTCCTCACCTCATTAACGCTGAGCTCACCCTGCCACCTACCTCATGTAATGGCATCTACTTACCTGGCAGGGACATGAAAGCATCACTACCTCTTAGAGCTATTAGGAGGATAAGAATGAGGTAAGATGTGGACAGCATCTAGCTCATGCCTGACATATGGAAAGCCCTCAATAAGCCTCCCCATTATTCCCTATTATCATCCAGCCATGAACCCAAACACGGGGCGTCCCCCCAAAAAGAAATACTGAATCAGCAGACATTTGTGTTGTGTCCATTACCTAGAAGTAAACAAAGCTGACAATGACAGTAGTAAGATGCTGTGGTCTCCCTGAGTCACCAAAGTTTGACACAGGAAGCATAGCTGTAGACTGACCTACACCTACCCATGCCCGGACTGACCCCCACCACCCGCCGACTGACCCCACCATCTTCCTGACTGACCCCCCCATCTTGCCTGCTGACCCACCCTCTGTGCCTGGACTGACCCACACACCGTGCCGGACTGATCCACACACACCCTGCCCACTGACCCCCCCCCCCCGGACTGCCCCCACACCCTGCCCGACGACCCCACACACCCGTGCCCGACCCCCACACACCCTCCCAGACTGACCCACACACCCCGCCCGACTGACCCCACCCACCCGTGCCGACTGACCCCGCCACCTGTGCCCGGACTGACCCCCACACCTGTGCCTGACTGACGCCACCGTGCCGACTGACCCGCCCCGTGCCCGACTGACCCCCACCCGTGCCGACTGACCCCCCCCTCCCTGTGCCTGCCCCACTCAGGCTCCTCCCCCTAACAAACACTGCCCCCATTGGTGTCGCCATTCTCAGCCTGGGAGCCATAATGCTTACTTCTCCTTACCTTCTCCACATCCAGCTGTTTCCCAAGTGCTTTTGATTTTTGTCCCAAACGCCTCTAAAATCCCCTCCCCCCAATCATCTCATATTGCAACCCCAAGGGACCCTTTTCTCTAAATAGTCAGGATCTAGGAGCCATAATTAGGAAATAACAAAAATTACCAAGACACAAAAATGAAGCGTGATCCTAATTAGTCTTATCAATAAAACCAAGAGTCAAATATCGTGGTAATAACCTGAAAGATCAGAGAAGCAGAGCAGCAGCCACTAGAGACTTCTTACCTCTACCAATCCCCAGACCAAATGGGGGCTGAGATCCTGTTTCCGCCCACCTTATATTCCTGTCTCCACCTTCCGAGTGTGCTGGGATTAGAGGCGTGAGCCTCCAAAGTGCTGAGATCAAAGATGTGAACCACCACCACTGCTCTATGGTTGACTAGTGGCTAGCTCTGCCCTCTGATCTCTCAAGCCTTATTTGTCAGAACACAAACAGAATACACACAACACAAGAATACACTCAAACACCTACTTCCACTTGACACGAGTACCAACCAAGCCAGCACAAAGTGACTGGAATGGTTTGAACGTCTGAGCCTGCTTCAAAATTCACACAGAACTTACTCCCCATTGGAGCTTATTCCCAGGAAACCGAATCTTTGGAGGCACCCCTCACAAATGGGATTAGCCACCCAAGAGTTGGCAGGGCTGACACCTTTGTTCCCTTCTGCCTGTTGTCATGGTGTGCACCCCTTCCAAGAGGACACAGCAACAAAATGCCATCTTGGAGGCAGAGATGCCAAACCTACAGCGTTTTGATCTGGACTTTTGGCCACATGCATGCATTTCTGTGATTTGCGGATTACCCCGTCTGTGGTGTTTAGTGACCGTAGCGCACATAGCTTAAGACAGTGGCACTGAATGACTCGCACATTGTCAGTGTGGGGTGACGCTGGGAAGTGGCTGTGCCATTAGCCACAAAGCTGAGTTCCAGCTGAGGAAGGGAAACCTCAGCAGCTGCAGGCAGGACAGATGCCTGGGAGGGGAGTAGAGCGAGGGCTAAGGGGTGAAGGGAGATCTTGTGAGAACTCATAGAGTCTTGAGTGCTTTCAAGATCTCGCTTTGACAGTCCAAATGAGACACCGAGGGTGCGATGCCCTTGTCTCGCATGGCAATGATCCCCTAAGTATGGTGAGCTGTGAGAAAGTGTTTCAGAATCTCTTGTTATCACTTATCAAAATGATGTGCTAATCGCATCTTTTTAAAGAAACCATTTGCTGTGAAATGAGAGCTTCTGGGTTACTCTACAGTTCTGGCCACGCCTGTGGTTATCTGAGGACAGCAAGGGTTTCTCATGGTGCAGATGTGTCCTGCCTAGGGTTCCCATTCTCCGCACTCCACATCTGGCCACTCTTCTGCTTAAAATCCTTGTGGTTTCCCATTATCCTTAGGAATAATGTCCAGAATTCTTCCAATTCTCCACAGAACATCAGGGCCCAGCAGGATCTGGCCAGTGTGCAGCTTCTGTGGGCCTTACTCCATTTGCCCTACCCTCCTCATCCTTGAAGATCCCCCTAACCACATGCTCTTCTAGGTGAAAGGGCTTTGTTCAGATTTCTGCTGCCAGGAACCCACTCCCCACACCTACCCAGGCCAGAAGAGGAGAGACAAGGCCTGTCTCATTACCTGTTTCCTAGCATGAGAAAGAAACTTACTACCCTTCAAATGAATGCAAGAGCCCTGACTGTTCTTCCTGACTCTGACAGGTATGTCAGGTAAACCACGTGCTCCTTCCCCGTTCCGAGCATCTCACACCAACCTGGACCCAACACCATCAACCGACCCCTGCAGCTGCAGGTGAAGGGTCTGGTGGGCCTTTCTGGAGTCCCATCCTGACCCCATGGCCACATTACAGCAAGACATCACTGATCTAGAAGTGAGACGGGAGTCAACCTGTGTTTTGTACATGTCCAGACAACCTCAAGGGCCTGGCACCAGGTTCTCCATGGGAGATGGCATCCTGTGGTCACTCTGGGAGGACAGCTACTTTCAGAACTCTGCCCTGAGTCCTCCTGGTGTTTTTTCCTGAGTGGTGGCAGCATACTCCTGCATAGCAACTATAATTTTTATATCCTCAAAATAACTCTTTCCAGATGTACTACATATAATAATAACACACACTAAATAGTCCACTTCTGCTGCCCCACAGGTCGCCTCTCGCCTCCACTCCCGGTTCCCATGGTGACTCAGGAAAGGCTCCTCAGACCTGACGGCAGATCCACAGTGGTGTGGGGAAGCTCAGCATGGAGGACAGCCATAACACATAGTGGCGTTTACCCAAGGACAGTTCCGAGTCTGGGGGATGGGGGCTGTCTCTGCTTCCAGGAGCCATAGAGTACCCCAAATGTAATGTAGTCGCAAAAAAGGAAAAAAACAGAAAAGGGTAGCAAGCCATGTGTGAATGCAAGGCTTTATCTTCTAGTGGAGAGGGGGAGGAGAGAGAGAGAGAGAGAGAGAGAGAGAGAGAGAGAGAGAGAGAGAGAGAGAGAGAGAATACTTCGTAGCCAAGAGAACTTCCTGGGATTACTTCAGAGTACTTTGGAGTCGCATAGGAAGCCCTGTAGACCAATCCTCATCTAATTTGAGCTATTGTTGAAGAAATTGGACTCTCTGCATGAAAACTATTCAGGGAGTTCCTATGCTGCCTTTCTCCCCCCCACACACACACACACACTTAAATCAGACCTTTAATGCCATTGAGAGAGAAAGAATTTCTTAGTAGATTATAAAAATGAAACTGATTCACTAGGGCAGGGGCATTATTAGGCAAATACATTTGGGGTTTATGTAAATACATCACAAAGTGCCTAGTTTGCTTACTGTGTTTAATTATAATGTCCTTTGGAATAAAAAATACAGCAAAATGCCATAAGACAGGTGTAACAGGGAAATACTGAATGTTAAGAGAAAAATGGGAATAGATGGGTGCTAAGACTCAGTGAGCAGAACCAGCCACAGTTGAAGCCAGGGACAGCTTTGTTTAAGGCCCCCCTCCCAAAACTGGCTGGGAAGTGGGTGGTGCTGGGAAGTCAGCGGGCAGGCTGTAAAGCTTCCAAGGGTGGCATGAGGGTTCTTAGAGGATAGATCACATGTTGGACACAGGGTAGCAGGGGGTCTCCCTGGAAAGTAAGGATGGCTCTCTGACTGCAAACAACTCAGGTCAAAGTGCAAGAGAGTGTCACAGATCAAAAACAAGGCATTTTTAGGCTGGGTAAATATCCTGAGTACAGTTCGTAAGAGTACAAGGAGAGAGGGAAAAAGCTGAACCCTGAACAGGGAGAAAGGGGCCCCTGCAGAGGAAGCATGGTCACCCCAAAGCCACTCAAGACTTCCTCTACAAACTCATTTCACAAGTGCTCACTGAGCAGCCACTCTGGACCGAGTATGACTCCTGGCCCTAAGAATACGTGTCAAAGAAAATCTTTGACATCATGCACGGTACGTTTTAGCGAGAAAAACAAGCAATAAATAATATGCCTGATGGCAGGCAACAAGTGTCCTAAAGAAGGCGAAGCCGGGTGGTGACAGGGAGACCACTGGAGGCAGGGATGGGGATCATGCAGAGAGGACAAAGAGAGGGTCCAGCTCCCACTCCTTCGGGCAACTTCAGCTCAGACTGGGACATGGCTTCACCTTTGCACAATCTCTCCTGTTAGCCGCAGTCCCCACCTCTCCCTCCAGTTACCTGCTCCTGGCCCACTCAGGCAGCGCCTGTGGGTGCTGGAGTCACGGCCATTGAAGTCACAGCCCCCGGAGATGGTCCTTCTTTACACTCGCCCTCACGCCCAACTTTAGCTCCCAGGACCCAGGGAAGAAGGAGACGCTGGTGAGAAGAGGTTAGACAAGCAAATGAGATGAGAGACAACGGTAGGAAAGACCCACAGTGGGGGTCTTTCCACATCCAGTGTGACAGGTGACTATGCAGGCCCTGGCCTGGGAAGAACCGGAGAAACCGTTCTCGAGACAGAGACAAGGGCACAGGAGAGCGCTAAGACTGACCTGGAAGTGAGCAACTCCTGGATGTCTGTCTTACTGAGGGGAAGCTTCTTCCTGGAGGTGCAGCTGTTGCAGGATGAGGGACCATGCCTGGGGCGGTGGTGCAGACAGCTCCTGGGTCATACAGCCTGGGAACAAATGCCTAGGCCCGCGGCAATCCTGTAGGGCCTCTTGAAGCACTTGAGTGAGGAGAAACCAGGATGTAGAGCAGGGATGCTTTCCCTCAAATAGCTAATGCTTGAAGGGAGATAGATGTGGCCCGCCACACTGCCCCAAGGCAACAGGAACCTTACTGTGACTTTACAAACTAAATGTGAGAATAGAAGGAGGTTGTGGGAAGCATAGTCTGCCTCTTGCCGGGGAGGCCCTGACCAGTTTCTGGGAACTGATAAGGGAGAGCACAGCCAAAGACGACCAGGAACTTCAGAGATGGCGGTCAAGAGGTGGCAGGAAGGGACCAGGCAAGAGAAAGCATCCAAAGAGTCTGATGCCTTGAACGGCTCGTGGACCAGTGTCTGCTTCTGTGTGTCAGACTGGCTGCCTCTTGGAAGAAGAGTACAACTCTGTCATCCCCTGTGAAAGGTGGCTGAGTTCACTGCAGCAGGACCAGGCTCTTGTGGATCCTGTTCCCGGTCCTTGTGTAGTGGGAGTTGGCTTCTCAGGGACTGCAGTATACATCTCTGAACTACAACCCCAGGTGTAATGCTGGAGTTGCCAGTAAAGTCCCAGAGATCCCTGAATGTGAAGGACCTGAACACAGCCTAAGGCCTCACCCTTGCTGCCCTGCCCCCAGCCTGCATCCCCAACGGCATCCCCGGAGCCTGCGCACACAGGTCTCCCCAGTTTCTGAGGACTGGGACATTGAATTTCCAGTATTCAGCGCTCCATCAGCTTCTCTGTCTTCAGATAGCCCAGAGCCTCCTGGAACCATGTCCTCTAACCAGCCATGTGACTTGGCCTGGTGTCTGAGGTGGGGAGTTCCTGAAGCACCAGGCAGAGCACAGAAGCCCAACCATCATGGTTTGTCAGTGATGAAAATTTCCTCTCTGGGTCTCCAAGGGACCCCCTCAAAATGCAAGCCACAAGTGGGAAGCAGGTAGCCATGCTGCCTGTGGGGCATAAACAGTGGAATCTGAGGAATGTAAAACAGCGTAGATGGATTTCAGATGGAGCCCCTGCAGAGGAATCCACCACACTCTGGGACATGGCTTATACATCCCAACTCAGGCTGCTCAGCCAAGACAGAGCCTAGAGAGAAGCCTGTTACCTGGGCCCACACATCACCTCCCCCTGGGGGGAAGAGAATGTCTCCCCGGAGACTCAGAAGCTCACCTGCACCTTTTACAGCTGAGAACTACTCTATATGAGCACATAAATAAAGAATACACACACACACACACAGCCCTCCTGACAAATTTTCACCAGGAGACGTGGGCTGGTATATTGTAGTATTCTAAGTGCCCTTCGCCTTGCCTGTGACATAATCCCAACAGCAGTTCAGTGAAGCCAGAAGCTTGATCTCAGAATAATGTTTCTAAATGCATAGAATAAAAGGCCCAATTATATTGAAAATGATCAAAACAAAGAAACTGCAATGTTTGTGCTTCCTTCATGTCTTAAAAGACGGAGCATAAGGAATGAAAAGAGAAAGGGACAAAGTATCGGGCGGAAGTGATACTTCACATAGTTGTGACAACCGTCCTACCGTATGAAAACGGGAAGTGGCTGGGACTGTCCTCCCTGCTTTCCAGCACCTTCATCCCACTGGGAGGAAATAGGTAACACGGAATTCTTCCACGCTCTTGAATAATGGCCAATGCGAATATCCTTTAGTAACTCACCCTGCCACACTCACATCAAACGTTAGTGCTTGTCCCAGCACCTTTGTCCGAAACAGAAAGGTGAGGGGTCACAGTGGAACAGAACAGGAGACTGAGAGCAGAAGGAGACAACAGCAAAAGGAAGAAAAGACCCCGTCAGCATCAAACTTGCCAGCGTCGTCCACTTCACACGGAACTGGCCTCTGTGGTTTTTCCTGCCTCCCGGGGCTCTGACCCTCTGCTCTCCAGAATCAACGAGCCGGTTTGGTCCTTTGTGCTAGCAGAAGCTACCCCGGTTGCTCATTAGAAGGAAGCATCCAGACCTAGTGAATTGATCTACTTCGCCCCAGTCCTGGAAGGACATTGCAGATCAGAAGATGTCTTAAGGTTGCTGACACTGCTCTCAATCACTGCCGAGTGCTTATGCCCATCTCTGCTGCAGGAGTCCAGGCCCTGCTCCACGGGGAGGTGCTGGCTCACAGAAGAAAATCAATGCCGGGTCTGCATCCGAGAGGGTGATGAGTTTAGGTCATCGCTATCGGGCTTCCATTTATCTTTAGAGGACATGGAACGTTTCACTCCTTCCCTTTTTGAAACATGAATACCAAATATAAAACTCTATTCGATAAATACAACAAGGATGAATAAGACACCAATTCCAGAGAGGTGAAGAAAAAACCTACGTCAGTAGAGAAAGGGGTGAAGGGAAGTTGGCGCACAGGCACAAACAAACACATCAGGTTCACGACCGTGAGAAATACAAGAGAGAACCAATATATCAAGTGGTGGAGTGTTTGTGTGCTGTGCGGGGGCCTGGGCGTCTTCCCTAACACAAAAGAAAAGACAAGGAGGAAAGAGGGGAAGGAAGAAAGGGAGGAAGGGAGGAAGGGAGGGAGGGAGGAAAGAAGGAAGGAAGGAAGGAAGGAAGGAAGGGAGGGAGGGAGGGAGGAAGGAAGGAAGGAAGGAAGGAAGGAAGGAAGGAAGGATAGGAAGAGGGGAGAGGGAGGTAGGCATGGAGGGAGAGGAAGGGAGAGAGGGAGAAAGAGAGGGAGGCAGTAAGGAGAAGGAAAGAAAATCATCCAATAGATTAAATTTTTGAATAAACATGTAATATGTTGTTCAGAAAGCCCGCTGGCTTCTCTCTACATTTTGGAAGTCTCTGGTTCCATATTTGTTAAGGAAAAAAAAAGCCCTTCTTCTGAAAGCTGCTTTCAGAATTTCACTTTTCAAGGACCAAGGCCTCTGCCTTTGTGAGAGCATCCTTCCTGTAGCATTTTGGGCCCATAAGCAACTAAAGCCCCTTGAGTCCATTGTCTTTCCACAATCATGGGAACCATGGACAGCACATGTTAATATTTTCCTCCCCTTGTATGAGCACAGGCAAGGACTGGATGGATCAAATGAAGGAAGAGTTAGCCTTTGCCCCTGAGCTTACTAGAGACCAGCCATCTCAGAGAATCCTAACAGGGGGTACAGTAGGCCAGCCATCTCAGAGAATCCTAACAGCAGGTACAGTAGGCCAGCCATCTCAGAGAATCCTAACAGGGGGTACAGTAGGCCAGCCATCTCAGAGAATCCTAACAGGGGGTACAGTAGGCCAGCCATCTCAGAGAATCCTAACGGGGGTACAGTAGGCTAGCCATTTCAGAGAATCCTAACAGGGGGTACAGTAGGCCAGCCATCTCAGAGAATCCTAACAGGGGTACAGTAGGCCAGACATCTCAGAGAATCCTAACAGGAGGTGCAGTAGGCCAGACATCTCAGAGAATCCTAATAGGGGGTACAGTAGGCCAGCCATCTCAGAGAATCCTAACAGGGGGTACAGTAGGCCAGCCATCTCAGAGAATCCTAACAGGGGGTACAGTAGGCAGCCACAGAAATAAAACAGAACCATCTCAGAGAATCCTAACAGGGGTACAGTAGGCCAGCCATCTCAGAGAATCCTAACAGGGGGTACAGTAGGCCAGCCATCTCAGAGAATCCTAACAGGGGGTACAGTAGGCCAGCCATCTCAGAGAATCCTAACAGGGGGTACAGTAGGCCAGCCATCTCTGAGAATCCTAACAGGGGGTACAGTAGGCCAGCCATCTCAGAGAATCCTAACAGGGGTACAGTAGGCAGCCATCTCAGAGAATCCTAACAGGAGGTGCAGTAGGCCAGACATCTCAGAGAATCCTAATAGGGGGTACAGTAGGCCAGCCATCTCAGAGAATCCTAACAGGGGGTACAGTAGGCCAGCCATCTCAGAGAATCCTAACAGGGGGTACAGTAGGCCAGCCATTTCAGAGAATCCTAACGGCGGGTACAGTAGGCCAGCCATCTCAGAGAATCCTAACAGGGGGTACAGTAGGCCAGCCATCTCAGAGAATCCTAATAAGGGGTACAGTAACAGTGAGTGGAGGCATCTTTGTGTGCCTTTCTCTACAGATATTATCAAGGATCCATTTATGAACTGTTTCTAGAACATTCTTTCATTGTTGAGGATCAAGCCCTAAGACACCTTTATATTTCTTAATGTCCCTACCCAGCTATGTCAGAAAGTTGGGGACAATCAGATAGCCTTCCACAAGACTTTGACAATCAAGAGGCATAGACAACTTCAGGATAAAATTGTGTTCTTCGCCTGATCTAATCTGATTGTTGACACTACTGGAAAGTCAGGAAGAAAAGTACATAAAGACTCCAGTTTTGGTTGTGATGGTTTTCAAGTACTTTAATAATGACACAGTGACAGAGGGTCTAGGTCAACAGATCAAAGTGCCACAGACACTCTCTGAGTGCTGCTTACACCATGTCCTGTGGAGCACATAGTCACGATGCCCAGGGATGTCATTAACCATTTCTATCCATGGTAATGACTACTTCTGGGGAGATAAGGAACCAAGTGTCAGTTCCCCGGCCACATTTACTCGGCTCGTTTAATTATAACTGTGAAAATGATAGTCAGGACACTCATTCGCCGGCCATGAAGACCCAGGTCTGCAGACATGAGCTGAAAGAGTCTTGGCTGATGACAGATCCAGAGAGAGAATGGGAACCCCCAGGAAATATGTAGATGAGCATGACAGGGTGATAGATTGGAGGCAGGAAAGAAGCCAGGCCCCTAGGCTCAGAGAACAGACATGACTTGTTAGTAGCAAAGTCCAAACTGGACCAGACCCCTGTCCCTACCCCAGACTCCTATGTTTATAAGTTATACTGTCCTTTTTTTTATACCATCTGCCACTCCCCACTTCTTTTGGAAAGTCTCCCTTGGGGCTTTTAGAGCGCTCACAGCCCTAACAGTGAGCCAGGCACCAGATTGGGTTGGCCATGAGGGCCCTTACCTTTCTGTCTGCAGCAACTGACCCAACATGTGGGTGACAACCCAAACCATCACATCAGAGGCCTCCTATGACATCTATAAAACCAAAGCTGCTGGGGAGAATGTGAGGCCAGTAGTGGTCAGATTTCCCACCATACACAGCATCTCTTCTGTGGCTGAGAGGACAGCCAACTCATCCAGACTAGCACAGACAGAAGATGGTAGGGAGCTTTGCCAGGAACATTTAGATCCATGGATACCAGCTCCACCAATGGCAACCCAGCAGTCTCCGATCCATGAGCCAGGATAGTCCCCATTTTTCCTTAGGATAGTTGAGCAGAACATCTAAAGCCAGGCACCAAAGAGTTCTGATATACAAATGTGACTTGCTGCTGTGTGAAAGTCACTAAGTTCAGTGCCACAGAAGACATCCGATGCTCTAAGACATGCACTAGCCAAAACACAAGGACGAAGGAGGAGACGCCAAATGGGACACTAGAAGACTAGGCTAGGGACAAAGGAACATTGAGGTACAACAGTGGGCTACTGTGATGGCACAAATGGGTGCTCTCATGGAACCATGGAGCACTGTGATGGGATGTGGAGCACTGTGTGGGAGGGTGGAGCACTGTGTGGGAGGGTGGAACACTGTGATGGGATGGTGGAGCACTGTGTGGGAGGGTAGAACACTGTGATGGGATGGTGGAGCATTGTGTGGGAGGGTGGAACATTGTGATGGGATGGTGGAGCACTGTGATGGGAGGATGGAGCACTGTGATGGGAGGATGGAGCACTGTGATGGGAGGGTGGAGCACTGTGATGGGAGGGTGGAGCACTGTGATGGGAGGGTGGAGCACTGATGGGATGATGGAGCACTGTGATGGGATGGTGGAGCACTGTGATGGGATGGTGGAGCACTGTGATGGGACGGTAGAACACTGTGATGGGACGGTGGAGCACTGTGATGGGATGATGGAGCACTGTGATGGGACGGTAGAACACTGTGATGGGACGGTGGAGCACTGATGGGATGATGGAGCACTGTGATGGGATGATGGAGCACTGTGATGGGATGGTGGAGCACTGTGATGGGACGGTAGAACACTGTGATGGGACGGTGGAGCACTGTGATGGGACGGTGGAGCACTGTGATGGGAGGGTGGAGCACTGTGATGGGAGGGTGGAGCACTGATATGGGAGGGTGGAGCACTGATATGGGAGGGTGGAGCACTGTGACGGGAGGGTGCAGCATTCTGATGGGACAGTGGAGCACTCTGATTGGGTTGATGGAGCAATGTGACAGGATGGTGGGGCACTGTGAAGAGAGTAGTGAGGCACTAGAGAGGCTCGGAACACTGTAGTGGGGTCAGTGGAGGACTGTGTTACAACGCTCAAGTATTGCTTTGAGATACTACAACTTGGTTACGTTTTGATTTTTAAATGTGTTTACTGAAAATTATCATAAGAATTCTATCAAGAAGATATCACTTTCAGCTGGGTGTTTTGATACACACCTATAATCCCAACACTCAGAGGAGTCTGGGGCAGACGGATCATGAGTACATGTTCCTCCTGGCTTACAGAGTGAGCCTGAGGCTTGTCTGTACAGCGTAGTGATATTCTATCTTAAAACGAATTTTAAAAGGAGGAAGGGCTGGGGCATAGATCAGTGATACCAGCTCCTGCCTGGCATGCCCAAAGCCCTGGGTTCAACCCCCAGTACAAGGACAAATAAATGACCTCTTTTTATCATATAAGTCAAACTTTTACATTTTTAATTAAAGAAAAAGTAATAGAGACACCCCAGTGCCAGCAGTGAGCTACTCTGGAATGCCAACAAAACATTAGGCAGACATTACTCTCTGCCAGTCAAATCAACAAGTACTGTGGCTCCCTGGGCCCTCAGGAAGGCGAGCCATATCCAGTGAGGAATCTTTCCTCATCGTTCACGACTGGTCCTGGCTCAGACCTCACAGGCCATGAGGGTGGCTGTCACTCAGCCGCTGGTTGCAGCCTCAGCTATGAAACACCTGCTTTTCTACTTACTAAATACCATCTTGATGAACAGGGACCCAGGCCCTTTCTCAGGCACCTGTCCCGTCTGTTCAGATGCTCCACAGCCCCCTTTTCCAGCTCTGGTCATGAAACTCGCCACCACCACCACCACGGTGACAGCTCGAATTGTTTTGATGTGAGCAAGAATCAGAGAACCAGTTGGGTTCATTCCCTGCTCTTCCAGCTTGGGTCTCCATCCACCACATCCCTTCTCCATGGTAACGCTCCAGCCCCTTCTGGAGACCCTCAAACCTCCTTGCTTCACAGTAATCAAAGAACAATCCCACCAAGTCAATCAATGAAAAAGCACTCATTAACCGCCTTTTCCCAAAGTTAAAAGGTCTCTAACAAGGAGCCATTAAAGGCAGACATTCAAAGTTGTGTTTCCCTGGGCTGTGGGCTAAATTAGGCTGACTGTTTAGCTTGAAGAAAAAGGGCAGAGTGTCCTCACCCAGAGCATACAAAAGGTCAGCACATTCACCCCTCTGGGAGCCTCACACCGGAGCTGGAGAGATGCAGGGCGTGAGTGTCTGGAGTGGGGCACTCGTGTGTGGCACCCCAATTGTGCCTCCTGCTTTGTAGTCGCGCTGCCTGAGTTCGAACTAAGCTATTTGCTGGACCCATTAAAAGACAGAACGTTGGAAGCATTTAAAATTAAGTGCCCTGCAATTTTCCAAGTCGTGATGGTTTCCCACAGGCTGAGGAGAAAGGTTTTCCTGGCTGCTACAAGGAGAGTAGGGAACAAAGGTGGAAACAAGAAGCAAAAGGTCAAGGGGCTGGTGTGAACAGGGGCTGTTGCTTATTCTCATCAAGTGGCGTCCCCCCTCCCTTCTGTCCTCCTTTTCTTCTTCGTTTTCTTTCTTTCTTTTTCTTTCACCTCTAATTTGTGTTTTGTAGCTGCCCACTAATTGGTGGCAAGGCACTATGGAAGCCTAGCATTTCAAATGAGGATCCCATTGGGCCATAAAAACCTATTAAATTTTGTCCAACTTTCTGTAGAAACTTCCATCAGAGAGACTCTGGGGTTAGGAGAGCTGGAGGTCAACAGAGCTAACCTTTTACGAAGGATGGCCTATGCTTCTTCCTATTTTACAAGATATATACATTTGAAATATTTGTATGATGGAACTGCGGAGCCATGCCTTGTGAAGAGTGGTGTGTGTTAGTTTGTGTCCTGGTGGTGATGGGATTAACCTGCATGCTGAGCAAGCACCCTACCGCTGAGCCCCAGCCCCAGCCCCAGGCCTGAGAAGAGTATTTCTGAATGTTCTCTCAGAGTAAGAAGAAGAAGTCACACCAGCTCCCGTCACGCTATTCCTAATGAGCCGATCTTTATTTTTCTTTTAAAGAAACCGGATTAACAGCTGTTCCTAGTTTGTGTGAACTAGGAACTAGTTTGTTAAGAACTGTTCAAAACTTGAAACATATTCAGGTAAATTTTGCTCCCTGACAATATTCTGTTTTAAAATTTAAAAAAGAAAAAAAAAGTCCTGTTAGGGATGCTCCTCAATGGATAGAGAGCTGGTCTAACACACCAGGTCATGGATTCAGTCCCTACCATCACCTATAATGGGGTGATGGGCATGGCACACAGGCTACCCAGACGTTCCAGAGATGGAGGGTAGTGGGTGACTTCATGCTCATCCTCTGCCTTAGCCAGTCTGAGGCCCACTCAGGATAAACTTCACCCCCGCCGAAGATAAATTCCTAGGTATATCTCTGTACGTATTATCAGCATGGTTAAACTCTGAGGAGAAGATACTAGAAATTAGTGGCTAGAAGCTGCCTTGAATGATTCTGTTTGGAAATGAGATACAAGCTTTGTAATCGCCAAGGTGAATTCTAGCTGTTTTGTCAAACTCTGCTCATCAGTAAACTTTGTTTATTTATTACTTGGGGGGCTGGGGATTGAACCAGGGCCTCTTGTATTCTAGCGTGACCTCTGCGGTGGAGGTACACCCCAGGGAGCCTGGAACATGCAAAACAAAGATAAGATTATTTCCCCTAACGAACTGCTGCTGGCTTAGAAGGACCATGAGACTTGAGGAAATAGTGTGTTGGTTTTGTTGTTTGTTTGTTTTGTGGGGGCGGTTGTTTGTTTGTTCCTTGTTCATCTGTTTGGAGGACTGAACCCAGGGACTGAACCCTGGCTTGGTACCCTTTCCTGCGTGAGTCCTCACCCACCTAAAAGGAGGTTCTTGATTCCAGGATCCCAGGCCTGGGAAAGAATGCTTGGCTGGAGAGATAAGATCGTGTTTTCTTATTGAAGATGGAGGCATCTCCTCTGCTGTAATCACACAGACGGGGTCATTCCACAGAGAGCTCTGCCTGCTTACGGACAGCTATGGGAGACGTCCCAGGTTTTCTACTACAGCTCTGTGCTCCTGGCTTTTCGCTCTGTCGCGGAAGGAGTTCAGTGAGCTGCCAGAAATCCGCTGGCTGAGGGAAGCCAGAAGGTAGCCGCAACATGAGAGCCACCGTGACGCAAGCAGCCGCAGAAACAGAAGCCCGGGTGTGCATCATTTGGTTGGCCGTGCCTAACAGCTTAATCTGATGTTGCTCATTGCTCACACTCACCCTCAATAAATAGGACTCAGCCCAGTGACTCACCTAGATCCCCTTGGCGGATGTCTGTGCGCGTGGCTCCATCAACAATAAACTGAGGGTTGGGACACAATTCCTGAAAGCAGTTTAGGAGAAAACACAAGTCAGGGGACACTGTTTCACGGTGGAGGCAGCGTAAGTCGAAACCGCAGTGCAGAATTCAGAGCTGGAAGGAGCCTGGCGCCTTGTCTACTGCTCTATAAGCATGCTTTTCCTCCTCTGGCAGGTCTCTGAGACCAGAGAAGGGAGGACATCAGGGTCACACAGCTACCGGTAAGCTGGAGCCCGGAGCCCCTGTAATGACCAGGGTTTTGATTACTTTGCACACTGGGTGTATGGGAGTGTAGCTACGTGGGTGTGAAAAGGCTTCAGGGTGTGGTGTGGGAGGAGAAAGGCTGAGGTGCTAATACAATGAGAGATGACCCTGCCCGTTAGGACAAACACCCCTCTTTACACAGAGAGCCACTTCGAGGACTGTTTGGCAAAAGGCAACGCATGCTGTGGGCATTCCTTAAACATGTGACTAAGCAGCAGGATCTTATAGCTGATCTGATCCTGAAGGTGCCAGGGAGGAAGTCAGGGATCTAGGATGAGGTGTCAGGGAAGTACCATTTCCAGACAGGAGAACTCAGGTCTGATAAGGTCACATGCCCGCCTACATCTGCCATTTACCAGCTTCCACTTGGCATCTGCTCACACGTGACGTCACCCTAGACTAGAAGGAGGGACCAGGTGGCATGCGTTCAATCTTTTTCTTTTGTTTACCCTGAAAGGACCTCCTGGGCCCCACTCTGGGTCTCATGGTATCACAGCAGGCAGGGGAGATGGGAGGAGGGTAAAGTGAATGAATAAAAAGAGAAAAAGCTGGCCTCCAAGTGTTTTTGGTTTACACAGGAAAATTGAGCTGACATTATTAGGAAACGGAGTAAGAAAAAAAAAATGCACATTAAAAGTCCAGGGAGAATTCTGGCTGACCAGCTGGTCCCGTGAACAGTTCCGCTATTTGAGGGTCTGTGGTAAGGCAGACAGCACGGTAGGAACGTGTTGTAGAAGAGGCCTGATCGCTTCTTGCCAGCTAAGAAGAAAGAGAGAGGGAGAGAAGAGCTCAGGGTCCTAATCCCTGCTTCAGAGGACCACTCTCGGTGACTGTTACCTCTGCTAGCTAGCTGTCAACTGTCCCAGCACCACATGCCCCAGTAGTGCTGGGGCGGGGGGCATTCTGGGAAATGCAAGATGCAATCTCTAGCCTCTCCCTCTCTCTCTCTCTCTCTCTCTCTCTCTCTCTCTCTCTCTCTCTCTCTCTCTCATGTATGAGTGTCATGTACCTTTTACATCTTTTATAAAACAGAGTCTTTAAGTTTCATTAAAAGCACCATGACTCATTCAGCCGGTCCTCCAGAGGGAGGAGGGGCTTTGATTTTTGTTCTGTTTTTTAATCTTTTGCGGTCTCTGGTGGCAAATGGAAATGGTGGCAGAGGATAGCTCTTTGGGTAAAAGCATCTGCCACCAAGCATGACAACCTGAGTTCAATTCCTGAGGACCCGTATGGGGGAAAGAGAGAACCAACTCCTTCAGCCTTCACACCTGATGAGACACTTGTACACACACACACACACACACACACACACACACACACACACCATATATACACACCACACACACACACTATACACACATGCCACAAACACACACCACATACACACACATATATACACCACACACACACATCACATCCACACACAAACACACACACACACACACACACACACACACACACACACACACACACACATGCACACACACACTATATTAAATATAAAAGCTGTAACTACAATCTGCTCTCAGGTGTTCAAGAGTGCCAATCCTCTAGACCATTATTTCCTGACAACTAAAAGGTGGAGGAATTTGAAAAACTAATTAAAAAAATAACAGATTTGGAAAATCTTTTAATTTAAATTGTGCCTTAAAAAGAAGGAGGTAACTTCAAGATAGAAGGGAAGGAAGTGTTGACTAAGGGTTTGAAGGACTCTTTCCTTAAACAATGTTTTCAAATCTAACCATCCCTGCTACTAGGATTCTGCCAAGTGGGCATAGTGCCAACCTGCCCCCTAAGCTCGTGTCTCCGCACCAGAGAATCTTGCAGCAGGGTCACAGCTGGTCACAGTGCAGAGAGTACACACCACTGGAGTGCTCAGCTACAAATGTGACAACGACATCACTCTTCCCTCCCTCAAGACTCAGGGACCATCTCAGGAGAGGGGTCAGAGCAAGTGTATGAGCCAGTGGCTGGGGAGGACCAGAGAAAAGCGGTGTCTTTTCTAGAACATGACAGGACCACAGCACTCAGGAACTGGTGACATTGGGACAGGGTGGGGAGGTGGGAGGTAGGGTCTGGAAGAAGTTAGAGGGAGAAGTGGGGGGTAAATATGACCCAAATCCATTGCAAGCGTATAGGAAATTCTCAAAGAATTAATAAAAGTGGGTTTTTTAGTTCATTCATCCATCACGCCCATGAAATCTACCTTCTTCGCAGCTCCGTCAAACAGATTCTCCTACATCACCAGAAACCCCAGAACGAGCATTTTCTACCTCATCTTACTAGCTGCTCCTTAACATCTGCTACCATTGGCTCGCTCTCCCTCTAAAAGCCTTCCCCTTCGGTGTGTGTCTTCACTAGCTCTCCATCTCTCAATAGGTTGTCTTGGTTTCCTCTGCAGACTCCTGTTTTCTCACTCTAGGAATCCAGGAATCCAGGAACCCCGGGACTCGGTCCTCAGCCTCAATTCCCGCCTCATGTCATGTGTCAAGTGTATCCTTCTGAACGAAGTATTGGGGAAATCATACAAACTCACTCCTTCAGCTACTAACTACAGACCATGCTGGTGCTTTCAAGGTGACCCCTGCCCTTTCTGCTCAATTCCCTGTCACACTATTCGTGTGACAGAAGCAAAGGGCACATCATATCCAATAAGTCTGCCAAGCTCTGCTACAGTCTTAGGTTTGGGTAAGAAGAGAGAATGTTGACAAAGGTTGCAGTTGAAAACACTTCCTGTTGGTAAGGAGATAGAATGTTCATCTTAATATGTTATTCACTAATTATGATGCAAAATGTCCCACCCAGAAAAACAATTAGCCGTGACTGATATGTTACATGGATCTTTCAAGGACCACAGAAAGTCCTCACTTCACAAACTCACAGGGAGATAAGGTCTCTGTAGGACACAAGAACTTGCTGTCTGCTTTCTGCCCAATTAAACCTCAACATGGAGATGAGTAAAGAGGCAGCTGGAGAGATTTAAAAGATGGAGACCCTACAGAAAGGCGGGCCCCCTTCTGCCTACATTTTTGGACTGCTGTTTTGGTTTGGTCTTTCTTCTTCTTCTTCTTCTTCTTCTTCTTCTTCTTCTTTCTTCTTCTTCTTCTTCTTCTTCTTCTTCTTCTTTAGCACCAGTCACGTGTGCTCAGGATGATGCTTCCTGGCCATCAAGTAATGATCCCAAGCACTCCTTAACACAAACAACCCAAATCTTGCACTAGCCTTGGAAAAATGGAAAGACAGGAAACAGTAGTCCTTATTTCCTGTAAGAAACTCAAGCAAGGAAGTGCTGTAAAGGCACACTCTCTCAGAAGTGATGGCTACTCAGAAACATTGCTCTCCAGGACAGTGTGACTAGTAGACTTGGTTTGGCATTTGAGGGGCTCTGAATGATCCTGTCAAGAAGCCCAATGCAACACTATCCTCGCTCCATCACCATATCACTCAGCCTAGCACTTCTGACCCTCCAGGATCTGGTCTACTGAATGTTTCTAGCTTCACCTGTTTCCCACCATGCTTTCATCTGCTCTAACGACCATGGACCGCTGCCTTCTCTGAACACTCTTGCTTGAATGCTCTTGCCACAGCTCAGCACCTTGACTCACACCTGCACCTTCTTCTTGATCTCACCTATGACCTCTTTCTCCACCAATCCCAGCTTAATTGTCTTTCATAATTTTCCTATCCAATTCCACAGTCAAGCTTCACTGCTCCTCCCCCGCCCCATGCCCAGCACCCACGCACTTTGTTCATTGAATTGTTTTCTCTCTTGCCAGTCTGTCATGTAAGACTATCTAGAAACAACTTGCTTTCTGCACATTTATATATTCTTTCATCCAGATTTCCTCATAACTAAAGGAGGTGGAAATACTACTGTTCTCACTTCATGGATGAGGAAATGAGGTCTCAGAGAAGTTAGTAACTCGCCCACAGTCACTTAGCTAGTGAGTGACAGACAAGGGACCAGAACCTTGACCACCTGACACCCAAGCTCATGTTCTTCTCCACTTCAGTGTCTCTTAGCTGTCTGCCTGTTCTCTGTCCCTCCTTAACTAGCCAAAGCTCCTCAAGGCACCTCCCTGCACAGGACAAATGCACAACAAATCATGACTGAATTGGAAACTCCAAAGCCACTAATCCAAGAGGTAGCAGCTGGAGAAAGAATGGAAGATGCAAACTGAGCCTGCCGCCATCCATTACCCTCCCCACAATTCAACCGCTCCATGTGTCTCTCTGCTGGGGTCCTTATTATGTGCCCAGCATGACTTCACTCCTGACTCCATATTTCTCCTTCAGATCAATAAACTGCTTAATTGCCTGGAGGGAGGGGCAGGACATGACACTTCAGACAGAAAAGAATATTGACCAGGCTGCACCAAGTCCATGCACACTGGGCATTATGCACATCACAGGGGCTTGGGATGGACACTGAGCTCAGATGATGAGGCAAGGAGCTAAGAGCATTCGGGATCAGCACGTCCAGCCACTGTCTCTATGGGCAGGATGCTGCTCTTGCCCCACATAAACAGAAAAGCCCTAGGGGAGTTCAACCTCCCAACAGAAAGTTTCTTGAGAATCCAGGTCTGACCTTACAACTTCCATCTAGACAAATGTGTCTTCCATTCCTTGGAACAAGAGTCTAGTTGGATCTTCTACTTAGGAGCTTAAGAATAAGCAGAAACAAAACAACCATTCTCCTCCTGGGTGTGTATCCAAAAGAATCACAGTCAGCTAAGACAGTGACACCTGAATCCCCATGCTTATTGTAGCACTAGTCACAATAGCCATGCTATAGAATCAGTCAGGGTACCCATCTGCAGATGAATGAATAAAAAAATACTGTATATTTATGCAGGGTAGGTGTGTGTGTGTGTGTGTGTGTGTGTGTGTGTGTGTGTGTGTGTACAATGAAGTATCATTCACTATAAAGGAAACAAAAACCATGTCATTTGTAGGAAAATGAACAGAAGCAAAAATCATTATTCTAAGCAAAATGAGCCCAATTCACAAAGAAATAATACGTATTTTCCCTTGTATGTAGAGCTTGGGGAAGTGTAGAAGTAAAAGGATGGCTTTCAGGATGCGGACAAGGAAATAAAACACCTTAATTTGTAGAATTACTAGATTTAAAGAAAATTCACAGTTCCCAAACTAAACAAAGAGTTATCCTCAAAAGTAGATGTCAAATAAAGAAACAAAAAGCAAACAGAACCATTGAAAAATGGGCAAAGAGCTTGAACGGGCATGTCTCTAAAGGATACACCAATGATCTAAAAGCGCAAAAATGAAAAGATAGAGCATCCATAATCATCAGGGAAATGCAAATCAAGACCACAGCGTGACCACACCCACGCCCTTTAGGATGGCTTCCACCTCTCCTCTCCACTCTCCAGCCCTGATGGAACCTTCCACGACCTCCAGTAACCCTATGCCTCTCAGAAGTGATGCTATCACAGTTTGTCCATAGCTGACTGTACCTAACCTGGGTTTGTTCCCCCATGTGCTGGCCTGGGGGCACTATGCAGTCCTAAGTACTTACTATGCATTCCTTGCCTCTTACATGCAGGGCAATTACCCTCCAAGATTAATTTCTAGTTCTCATAACAACACTGAAATACAGTGGTTCCAGCAGTGCCATTTCAAGGGCAGAAAAACTGAGGCTCAGAGAGATTAAGCCATCTGCCGAAGGCCACCTTGGCAAAGCCACTGCTGAAATCTACCTTGTCCAGCTCCAAACCTGTGTATGTTCTTCCTTAGAAATAACTTTAGAAAGCAAAGTGGAGTCAGAACTATGGAATGTGAAAATAAAATCCACCACTGACACTTACTTTAACTCTTGACCAGATGTGAAAGCCCTCCGCCCTGTGTGACATGCAACTGTGCCTTACCGTGGGTCGCTTCCATAGGATGCCTTGAGTCTGGGGGGAGCTGGGTCCAAGGTCCTTGTAGCCCAAAGCTGATGGGCATGCTGGGAACTCTGGATCTTTAAATAGGACCCCTGAGTTCAAGCATTGTTTTCTCAGGGTCTCAAAGTCTTGGCCCAAATACTTCACAGCATTCTGGTTAGAGCCAAGACCCTCAGCAGCTGCACGTTGCTTGGATACCCCAGCTGCCAGGGCTGCCATAGCCTGCCTGTGAGTTCTGTAGGATGGACAGGAAAGCAGGCTTCTGTGTCCTCTCAGACATCTGCCCTATAAGACAGCATGCAGGGAGGCGGGGCGCACAAACTTTTCACCTGAGGGAGGCCCTGCTCCAAAGGGACATGAATCATAAACAGGATCAAATATGTACCCAAGGTGCAGGTAAATCTGCCCCACCTTCTCCTGCTGTTCGTGAATTATTCAGAGCCCACAGGTGGAGCATATCAGAATTCACCAGAAGCTGGGTAGGGCAGGGGCTGGGTCCTCCCCCAGAGCCTCTGTGAGGAGTGACCCTGCTCATACCTTGGTTTTAGTCCAGTGGAAATAACTTAGAACTGTGAGCCTCCAGAACATAAAAAGGATAACCCTGTGTTCTTTTTACTTTTAACGTGTATGGTGCTTTGCCTGCATGTATGCCTGTGCACTACAGATGTGCCATGTCCTTGGAGGCCAGAAGAGGGCGTCAGAGTCCCAGAACTGGAGTTACAGGCAGCTGTTAGCTTCCATGTGGGCGCTAAGATCAAACCCAGGTCCTTCAGAAAAGCAGCCAGCGCTCTTGACCCCTGGGCCATTTCTCCAGTCCTAACTTCTGCTCTTCATAGTCACTGCGTGTGTTTTCATTTGTTACAGAAAACACAGACAACTAATATAGTGTGACAAGAATTCTCTGGACCTCTTACTTACCACACAGGCTCCCTAACAGCCTGAACCATCGCCACCATCTCTGAGGGAGTTCTGGGAGCTGTAAGATGTCTCAGTGGGTAGAGGACTTGCCACACGAGTCGGGGAATCTACATTCAGAGGTAGAGATGGAATGATACAAAATCCAAGGCCATCCTGGGCTACATATTGAGTTCAAAGCCAGCCTGGGCTGCATGAGCCCCTGTCTCCAAAATGAAATAAAACAAAATATAAAATAATCATGGTTTGGTAGATCTAGGGTAGGATGCAAGAACCTACAGTCTTTAGATCATTACCCCTCAGATGATTCTAACACAGGGGTTCACACTAGACTCTGAACCAGATGGTCTGTCTCTGAGACCTGCAACTGTTTACCTCCATAGTGATGGTAAGCCGTGTGTTCAGCCCTGTGCTAGGTAATTCTGAGCGAGCAGAAAGCACATTCACCTCTCCATGCATGAAAAGAAAATAACTTGGTTTCTGAGGAGTCATCAGAAATACAAGGTCAGATTGACCTTCAGAGGCTCAAGTCAGTTATCTGAAGGATTTGATTCCCCTTATGCCTTGGGAGTCCCCTTTTATTCCCTCAAAACTCCTTTTCCTTTGAATCAAGACTCACTCACGGTTCGGCTCATTGAGCATTCACAGTCAAATTTTCACCCACGCACAAAGTTGACCCAGTCTTTCTTTAAAACAGAATCCCAGCTCCATCCTATCCCTTGAAGTTGCCTGGAACACTGAAGATTCTAGAAGCCCAGCTTATTAGTAGGGTAGTGAGGGGAAGGGCTTATTCTTATTTCCGACTCCGTCATAATTATCTGAAGTTGACGATGAGTCACGGGAAGAATGTGGCCATTTCGAACCCGGATCAGACCGTCCCCAGCAAGCTTAGCAGGGAATGGGGCTTCTGTGGGGCTAGTGCGCGTCCAAGCACACTGGCCCTGTTGGCTTGGCACCTGTCTCCATGTCTCTCCTTCCTCCATGTTCTCCCCTAGAAGGCTTGCTTTCTGTTTATGGGATGGCATGCTTGTCCCTCCTCGGGGCTCTGCACATGCTGTTCCTGCCCAACTGAAATGTTCTTCCGCTCTGCCCTCTGCTCACCCTTCAGACCTGTGCCCCAGGAAAGGTTTTCTCCAACCCCATCCCTCAAATCGAGCCACGCCCCCTCTTACACTATCAGATGAGTATGCAAGACCCCGCCCAGCACAAACTCCTGCAATCAGTGAATTAAAGCCCCTCTGCCCCATCAGGCTGGTTTTATTTGTCTTTCAATCCTTGGATCCTAGGACACTCCCAGAAACTTAGTTAAATGTCCATTACATGAAGAAACAACCACATATCAAGATGCCCAGTATCTGAATAGATCTAAGCCAGACATAACAGACCTGGCAACCCCATGCAGGGTCACCAGTTAATTAATAAAGGCCTCATGGCAATGTTTTCCTGCCTGTTTCTTCCCTGTGCTTCCCCAAAGCATTCCCCTGAGACTGACAAAAAATGAGCAAGCCCTTCCTCCTCCAAGCACAGAAGCAGCGCAGCTGGTGATTTTGCTTCCCCGGGAGGGAGCTCCTTCGGGGTTAGCCATCTATCTATCCTTCCTTCCCACTCCCCCTTCCTAAATTGCCTCACTCCCGATCCAGATACTACACCAACAAGCCCTTCCCCATCGTGCAGGCGGCTCTGAGCTGCTGCAAATAGAGCCCTCATTTGCCCAGTCCTGAAATGAATGGAGAGTGGAGGGAAGCCTTGCTCACCAGCCCCTCTTGATCAGACAGCCAGTGTCTACCTGTTATCCAGCCAGGCACCAAGGAGGAAGCAGCTTGCACCCACAGTCTCTGTCCATCTGGACAGATGTCTTCCCAACCTCATGCCTGAGACAGCTGCAAGAGACAGAGCCAGCTCCCTGCCAGGAAGCCTCAGGATCCATTACAGAGGTAAGGAGTCTGTGCAGGCACCTGCCTGGCAGCCCGTACTTAATAAGAACACCTCTTGGCAAACAGCCCAAGTGCACAGCAGCCAACTCAGCCCCTGAACCTTACCCACAGACAAGCCCTCCATGGCCACGGGGAGCCAGGCAACAGTAGTAGCCCCTCAGTGAAAAAGATGAATCACCTTGGTTGCACCCAAGGGTCCAAGTATGCTTCTCAGGCAATTAAAGTTTGCAAAGCTTGTTGTCTTGCATAACTACAGTGCTGGAAAAGGGATGGGCGAAAGCTGGCAGATTCATCCCCTGAGCCTCCTGTGTTCAGAATGCTAAGAAAAGCAGGGGTTGGACTTGGTGTCAAGAGCATTTTTGGGGTTCTCATACGTGGCTGGCAAAAATGGAAACCAGTACAGATGTTTTGGGAAACAGTCTGGCAGTTTTTGCAAAATGCCAGATGTGGAGTTGCATGGTAACTCCCGGCAGCACTCCAAAGTTAGCAAGAACTGAACAAAAATAGAAAGTATATGCCCGATCACACCTTGTACATGGATGCTTGTACAACAAAGAGTTCTTCCTAACAGCCAAAGGGTACAAAGAAGCAGACTCCAATCAATAGGTAGGTCAACAAAATGTAGTACATCCAGAGAACAGAATAGTGTTTAGTCATTAAAAGGAGTGCAGCACCTAGGTGTGGTGTCATATACCCTGGGATCTCAGCACTCAGGAGGCAAAGGCAAGAGGATCATGAGCTCAAGGCTAGCCCAGATGACCCAGCAAGACCCAGTGGCTGGCAGAGAGGAAGGGTAGCTCACACTACAACACCCAGCAAAGCCCTGAATTCCATCCCCCAAGAGTAAAAGACTGCTGCATGCATGAAAACTTTATGCAAATTAAACAAAGCTAATTATCAAAGACATGTCACTCTCAAAGTCACTGTAATGAAACACCTAACAATCAAGTTTCAAAGTTTTCATCCTTTATGGCAGGGAGGGCCTGACAGCAGCATGACTTACATCATGGCAGTCCCAGAGCAAGAATGGCCGCTCTCTAGAAGGCCTTCCCTTTTGTCCTTCCCGGTTTCTGGGCTCCCAGCCTACAGGATGGAGCCATCCATATTCAAGTCAGGTTTTTTTCCACCTTAGTCTCTAGAAATGCCTTCACCACCCAAGAATGCTTCATTCATCTCTTAGGCACTCCTCAATCCAGTCAGGTTGAGATCAAGATTAACCATCATGTCCAGTTACATGAGACTTCCAAAGCTGGCAAAGCCATAGAGACAGAAAGTGACAGCCAGGAACTGGGAAGAGGGAGGATTGGGACTGACTACTACAAGGTCCACAGCTTTTTGGAGTGATGGACTTAGCTAGAGGTGATGGCTGTACAACTAAAAGTCACACCTTAAATGTATGTCTGAAACAATGATGTGGAGTATATCTCCACACAAAATCTAAATAGAGCTGAGTATTGTGACTCATGCTTGGAATGTCAGCACTTAGGAGGCTAAAGCACCCTGAGTGACAGAGTGAATTTGGTACAAGACTAGATGACATAATAATGAGGGTGAGAGTGTGGGGAGGAAAGGACAAAGGAGGGAGAAGGGTAGGAGGGAGTAAGAAAGGAAAATATTATATAATGGAGGATGTGCCATGATTGGAGTACAAGGCTGGCTTCCCATCTGCCCAGGACATCAAATGGTCCATTATGCAGCAGGGTTCTGGGGTTGTGCCCAGAACCTTTTCTAGCCACACGAGAGGGGGGGGGTGCAGGGGAGAGAGAGAGAAAGCTGACCAAGTGATAGTATTGGGGTGTATCCCTCACCAGGTCTGTGAGATCACTCATGACAGCTTGGAGTTATACATCAGGCCCTCGTCCCTGGCAAGAAGGAAGCCAATGAAGCCCAGGTGGGAGACTGGCTGAGATTGCCCTCCAGTGGCCAATGCAGGTCCTGCTGAACCACTGTGGCTAAGAGAGGGTGGTAAACCATTCATTGGAATAAACTAGGTCTACACAGAGCTTTTACATTGGTTGGCTGATCAGACTTATAGCATCCCCACAGCCAGACTCGCCCAAGATCACTCAGATAGTGAATTTGAGGCCAAATCTTCTGATTTGATATTTTGTTATCTTCTCACCACTAAGATCCACAATTTCCAAAGCATCTGGATAACAGGCAGAGATGGGATGGACTGTCCACAAGAACACTAAGAGGGCAAGGGGTCCAGATGGGCAGAGGAATAAAGGACAAATAAATGTAGCCTGTCCCTACCAAACTTGAGTGCCAGAGCAAGATGGGGTAGCACTCAAGGACAGAATGATGGACTCTGAGGTTGGTGAGTAATAAGGAGGTATTCAGGGAACAGGTAACATTCCAGTTCTGAAAGGACTTAAGGGTAGGGATTTTGGAAAAAGGCAGTAGAGAAACAAGCCTATGAGCTATGAGGAGCAGGATAGCAATGACAGTGAGGAAGACCCTAAACACAGCATGGCAGTGAGGAAGACCCTGCACCCAGCATGGCAGTGAGCAATAGCAGTGAGGACGACCCTGAACACAGCATGGCAGTGAGGAGGAACCCTGCACCCAGCATAGCAGTGAGGAGGACCCTGCACCCAGCATAGCAGTGAGGAGGAACCCTGCACCCAGCATGGCAGTGAGGAGGATCCCTGCACACAGCATGGCAGTGAGGAGGACCCTGAACACAGCATGGCAGTGAGGAGGACCCTGAACACAGCATGGCAGTGAGGAAGACCCTGAACACAGCATGGCAGTGAGGAGGAACCCTGCACACAGCATGGCAGTGAGGAAGACCCTGAACACAGCATGGCAGTAAGGAGGAACCCTGCACACAGCATGGCAGTGAGGAAGACCCTGCACACAGCATGGCAGTAAGGAAGACCCTGAACACAGCATGGCAGTGAGGAAGACCCTGCACACAGCATGGCAGTGAGGAAGACCCTGCACCCAGCATGGCAGTGAGGAAGAATCCTGCACACAGCATGGCAGTGAGGAGGAACTCTGCACACAACACTAAGAGAATTTCCATGATGCACTGCAGAGCAGTAGAAGAGCTACAAGATGAAGAGACACTGAGGGGCCCTGATGGGTGTTACCCAACAAGGACATTTTCTCATAATTAGAAGACAGCTTCTGGGAATCAGGCAAGAACTGGTGGCAGCCTAAATAGGTAGTGGCCGCAGGGTTGCACAAAAGGGAGACTAGTTCCCAAGCTTCCATCCCTGTGAGGCCATGGGTGATGGGGGATGGGTAAAGAGAAAGAGATGTGGCCAGGGTTCTTACATATTATGTGCATATGAAATTTGTGCATACTAGTGTACAAATAAAATCAATTTATCTATCTCTCTAGTCATCTACCTATCTCTATCTCCTTTCCCTCATTCCCTTCTTTCCTTCTTTTCTTTCTTCTGGCACAAAGTTCCCAAAACTCCTGGAATTTCCCAAGCAATTAGGGATAGTAGAAGCATGATTTATGCCAATATCAAGTCTTTGATATAAGTTCCTAACACAGAGCTCCTAAATCCCTTGGAATTTCCTGGGTGTTAATGCATCTTTGCTTTTTTTTTTTTTTTTTTTTTTTTTTTTTTTTTTTTTTTTTTGGTTTTTCGAGACAGGGTTTCTCTGTGTAGCTTTGCGCCTTTCCTGGAGCTCACTTGGTAGCCCAGGCTGGCCTCGAACTCACAGAGATCCGCCTGCCTCTGCCTCCCAAGTGCTGGGATTAAAGGCGTGCGCCACCACCGCCCGGCGCATCTTTGCTTTTAATGGGGTGTCTCTGGGTGGGCTTCTGGATCAGGGTTAGTCACAAAAAGAGAAACATCAAAAATTTAAAAAAACTAAATAAACAAATAAAAATAAAGGAGGCTATCAGGAGCCTGGAACTTGCCATTAGGGTCCTATCCCCCAAGAAGGAAAGTCCTGGATTGAACTAATCTCCATCCTGGATACATTGTAAGTTCAATGGTGTGGTTGGAAAGCCCCCAGGCTGTGGACCATATGGCATGATAGGAAGGTGGAATATCTAAAGAGGGCTTGGAAGCTCCAGCCCCCTCCCCATACACTCAGCCCCCGGCATGTGTTCCAAAAGGCTACCTATGAGTTGTATTCTTCTACACTAAGTGGACACCCTAGTAAGTAAACCTGCCTTGAGTCAAGTCAGATGAGCTATTTAAATCAATGAGGAGATGGGTGTCTTAGGAACCTTCATTTGGGACCAAGTTGTACGGGGAGTGGTGGCACACTTAAAGTAATATGAATCCATTCCTTAAGAGAATGAGGCAAATGGATTTTGAGTTTGAGCCCAGCCTGGGCTATATAGCAAGACAAGATTTTGTCTCAAAAGATAATTTTCTTAAATTTGGCCAAGTTGAACAGGAGTGAACACAAAGGGTACCACCCAACACTAGCAATGAGACCTAAAGAGGAGGCAGCCTTGTAGGTCTGAACCTTCACCTCAGGGGGCCTGCAGAATCTAAGAAAATATAAGACACACAGCTGGTATTGGAGAATCCGTCAATGTGAGGGGAACCCCAGATCTGGGGTCAGAAGCAGGGTAGGCTGTGAACAGAGACAAGCGGGGAAAGTTCCCCAGGACTCACAGCATGGTGATGACCCTGACCCCACTAACCTAACCTCATTTCACCCACACTGAGGCAGCTCAGAATTCAGAGTCTAAGAAAATGGGGAGATGCTGTCATTCCCTCTGGAAGGAAGCCACTCACTAGGAAAGAAGGTGTACTGAGCTGGGAGTTCTGATGGTTTTAGAAAAGGTCATAGAGACAGGAGCTAGAGTGTCCCCCAGTCCCAAGCTCTTTATAGACTCCACATGCAGCCTCAGGCTGATCACATGGATGTGGGGGTTGTTCTTGCTGGACACGACTCACTGTCATACTTCCCTGCCTTTAGTCCCCGATGCCGAGTGGTCATGGATCTCCTGCATCATTCCACCACTACCATCAGCACCGCTCAGTTTGGCTTTTTGTTTTTGTTTTTGTTTTTTTATTTTTCGAGACAGGGTTTCTCTGTGTAGCTTTGCGCCTTTCCTGGAGCTCACTTGGTAGCCCAGGCTGGCCTCGAACTCACAGAGATCCGCCTGGCTCTGCCTCCCGAGTGCTGGGATTAAAGGCGTGCGCCACCAACGCCCGGCCCCAGTTTGGTTTTTTGAAACAGACGCTTTACTCTTTTGTCAGTGCTGTGGGATGTTCTGTATGTCCCGTGGGAGCCTGATCTCGGGTTCCTCGTGCCTTTACCCAGCAGGTCCGCATAGAGGATGATTAGGACCACGAGCCGGAGTGCAGGTGTCTGAGATGGTCTGCACTTGGCTGTGCTGGGGGATGGTCTGTATGTCAAGTTGCTCTGATTGGTCAATAAATAAAACCTGATTGGCCGTGGCTAGGCAGGAAGTATAGGCGGGACTAACAGAGAGGAGAAAAGAAAGAACAGGAAGGCAGAAGGAGTCACTGCCAGCTGCCACCCTGACAAGCAGCATGTAAAGATGCCAGTAAGCCACGAGCTGTGTGGCAAGGTATAGATTTATAGAAATGGATTAATTTAATTTACAAGAACAGTTAGCAAGAAGCCTGCCAGGGCCATACAGTTTGTAAGCAGTATAAGTCTCTGTGTTTATTTGGTTGGGTCTGAGCGGCTGTGGGAATGGCAGGTGACAAAGATTTGTCCTGACTGTGGGCAAGGCAGGAAAACTCTAGCTACAGTCCAGGCTGATCTAGAACTCACTATATGGCTCAGACTGAGCTTAAAAGGTAGATGATCCTGCAGCCTCAGCCATCCAAGTGCTAGACGGGAGCCATCACATCTGGCGTCTACTTTTCTTTCATAATAAAGTTTCTGGAAAGCAATGTATGTATTCACTGTCTCCTCCTTACTGTCCCTCCAGGGGGATTTTCAGGGGAAACCATGGGCTGGGCCCCCATGGAGCCACTGATACCACTCATCTAACGTCGACTCTTAGTCCTCCTTGCATTGGACCTGCAAGCAGCAAATTAAACACAGGACAGTGACCTTTCCTCCTGAAAACGATGGTCGGGTCGATGCCAGGAAGGAGACCCTAGAAAGAGACCATACCTAGAGCACAGGGGGAGAAGCTGGCCCCTGGAGGCCACAGGTATGAAGGCAGATCCAGGGGTAAGGGCGATGTGAGCACAGAGCCTGGGAACTCCGATTGCTTTGACTTTCTCTTGGAAATAGACATTCAAGCCACTAGGGAAGAGTGAAAATGATGCAGTGGTGAGGGATGGGAGAGGGAGAGAAACTGAGACTAAGAGAAAGAACAAGAGACATAATTCTAGAAGGCAGCATCTGGGGGCATTTGAGTTGGTAATTGCCAATTTAACATGAGACCGATCCATATATGTATGATTTATCTAGTATACTAACCAATTATCCCAAACTTAATGGTCTAGAACAGCAAATATTTATTAACTCACAGTTTCTGAGGGGAATGAATTTAGGGGTGACTTTAGCCTGGAGAGTCCTTCAAGGGGCTGCATCTCTGAGAAGATGTTGGGGAGGGAAGGGGGCTGAAGTTAATGGATGGTATGAGCAGAGTGGCAGGATCTCAAATCAAGATGGCTCACACACATGGCTGTGAGTCAGATCCTTCAATCCCTCCATGGGGCTTTCTGTGGGCTGCTGTGTGTCCTCATGACACAGGGACTGCCTTATTCTAGGCCACGTGATCTCAAGAGAACAATTACTTAGGATGTATTCTACCACTAAAGCAAATGGCTGTGCCAAGCCTGCTCTCATCAGGGAGGGTTTAGCCTCTCCCTTTAAAGAGACGGCCTAAGGGCACATCTTTAAACTACTGCAGCTTGATTGTGTACTATGGGCCAGCCACATCCTACTACGCAGGTCATGCACGTGTGGGCAAAAAGCTGGGTTAAACAGAGTTATAAGAATAGGAAGTCAGGGACCAGAGACTGCATGGTACTTGGCCTCCAGGACTTAGAAGGTGGATTATTCAAATGGCTAATCACAGCTCCAGGGGCCTAGCAGGACATGTGGGTTCTGATGCCACTGCTCGCCCATCAGCTAGCCTTGGCCTGGGCTAGTCCAGTCTTTTTCTCAGCTAGCCCCCTGAGATACTCACTGTCTTTGCCCCAGGACAACTTGGACTTCCCACTGGTCCATCACAGCCTGGCCAGTGCCAACTCTCTCTTTCTACTAAGGGACAAGGGAGTCCTTCATTTCTCAACCCAAATTCCCAAGCGGGGAGATCCTAATTGTCCCAGATATTTCTTTGAACCATGCCACATGGGTCCTAAAGGTCATTTACTGAGCCAAGAATTGGTTGCTGTGATGTAGGACAGTAGCTTTCCAGCTACAGTTTAGAGCCCGACCCATTTCCACACTCAGGGATCAGTGTATGAGCACTCCCAGCAGCCAGCCTTGTCTTCCTCTATGAAAGGTGGCACCACAGGAGCAGGCAGTCAGGGCCACTTTGCCAACCATCATAGAAGCCATTAGAAGCTCTGCCACTAGCAACATATGACCCCCCGCCAGAGGGGGTTCTGGGTGGTATGTTGGAAACATAAGTGTGGTGTGTTCCCTTTAACTGCCAGCTTTATTTGAAGATTTGTGGTTTTTGTTGTTGTTTTGGTTTGATTTGATTGTAAGAGGAATTAAAGTGGCCAGCCATAGCTGTGCATGGCCACTTTAAACTCAGCACTCAGAAGGCAGAGGCAGGAGGATCCCTATGAGTTTAAGACTAGCCTAGTCTACACATAGCAAGTTCCAGGCCAGCCAAGGATACATAGTGAGACCATCTCAAAAAGCAAAGCTGGGATTTTCCTTGTACCACGGCCTGTTGGCGCATCAGTCCTGTGCAATGCCTTCCACCATCAACCATGTTCTGCAGATGGGGAATGGGGCTTCATCACATTGACCGTCCATAGCAAAATCAAACTCTGAACTCGTTTGTCTCAGCTAATACCAAGATATGAAGATACTGTGTTGGCTTTGCTGAAAGCAGCGGTTTCTCAACCTTCCTAATGCTGCAGCCCTTTAATACAGTTCCTCATGTTGTGGGGACCCCAAACCATAAAATTACTTCATTGCTACTTCATAACTGTAATTTTGCTACTGCTATGAATTGTAATGTAAATAATTGATAGGCAGACCCCAGAGAGATCGCAGCCCACATGTTGAGAACCACTGGCTTAAAGGGTCAGGCATTACTTTACAGTATGTTAGATGTTCCCAAAGACTTGGACTAATTTAGGCTGCTGTCTTGTCACAGACAAGATTCCCCATGGGGTCTACAAAGTTCCCAGTGGGAGTCCCTGGAAGATCCCCTCCCCCCCAGGAATCCTGTAGCAAGGACCTAGGGGTATTCTAAAGAGATCCCAGGAATACAGCATGCTAGGTCAGTGGCGGTTCTGGCTAGCTCACATCAGTGGTAATAAATGTCGGGAGGTACAGAAACCAAGCTGCTCCCACTGCGGCAGCTGGTGGTCTCTGCTGCCCCCTAGGACCCAGATCATTCCCAACAAGCCTACAGCCTGTTTGAGCATCAGCTCTGTAGCAACCTCTCTTCTTATCTCACTGGGTAGTTGCTACTGGGGCTTTGGGAAACACCTACAAAGCATATTTTAAGCACGTTTTTAAGTGACTGGGGAATGCTGAAAATTGATAAAGGGAAAGAACTGTGCATTTTCCCTGGCTTTCATGCATGGGCTGTATTCCAGGGTAATTAAATAATTGATAAGGGGTGGAGGGATGGCCACCAGTGGTTAAGAGGGCTGCCCTTGCAGAGTACCTGAGTTCAATGCTCAGCACCCACATGGCCACTCACAACTGTCTGTAACTCCAGTCCCAGGGGATCCAGCACCCTCTCTGGCTTTTGTGAATTCAAGCACACACATGGTACACAGACATACATGTAAGCAAAACACCAATATGCATAATCTTTTTTAAATTGCCGGGTGTGGCAACGCATGCCTTTAATCCCAGAACTCAGGAGGCAGGGACAGGCGGATCTCTGTGAGTTCCAGTCCTACCTGGTCTACATAGTGAGTCCCAAGCCAGCCAGGGCTATATAGTGATACCTTGTCTCAAATAAATAAATGTAAATAAATGTTTTTAATTTAAGAATAATAATAATTGATAATGAATGTTTTTCCTTATGGAATAACTACAACCAATCAGGGAACAGGTGATAGAAGTCAACATTTTTCAGCCTTTAATGACGTAATGGATATAGGCAGCTGTCACCAAGGGTGCTGGCATGATTAGACGAAAGGCTAATAAGAAGCTCTGGGATGGATGGAACGGCCGAGACACCCAAGCCTCGTTGTCATTCTGAGCATCTGCACCTGGGACACTGTTGCCTTGCAATGTGCTGAGACAGGGTGACAACATGAGCCACCTGTGAGATATCCTGTCTTCTTCCCAAAACAAGTTGAATCTAACCAAACCTCCGTGGTAACTGTCAGGAGATTCAGTGGGATTTCTCAACCCCTGATCCACTGACATTATGGTCTGATGACCACCAAGAAATAACAGAACAATGAACTAACCAACTGTCTTAGAGATGTGTTGCTGTGAAGAGACGCGATGACCACGGCAACTCCTATAAAGGAAAACATTTCATTCGGGCGGGCTAACAGTTCAGAGGTTTTGTCTTGGTGGGGAACACAGCAGCATGCAGGCAGACATGATGCTGGAGAGGTAGCTGAGAGTTCTACAACTGGATCCGCAGGTAACAGAAGTGAATGTCACACTAAACTTGGCTTGATCATTTGAGAGCTCAAAGCCCTCCCTCCCTCCAGGGATGCAATTCCTCCAACAAAGCCACACCTGCTTCAACAAGGTCACCCCCCCCCCATAGTACCACTCCCCGTGAGCCTAAGGGGGCCATTTTTTTTTCTTACTGAACTGTCCACTCATCGTATTCTTTTGTTGAATCTGCTGCTTACGTGCACAGATAATGTCTGGGGACTATATAGAATCTGCCCTTGCTTGCCTTGTTTATATTTCCTGTATTTTGTTTCTACATCTTGACTGTAGTTTCCCCTCCTCCATTCCTCCCAGTCCTCCCACCCCACCCCCAATCCACTCTTCCTCTGTTTCTCTCCAGAAGAGGGCAGACCTCCCAAGGACGTCAACCACACATGGCATATCAAGTTGCAGTAAGACTAGGCACCTCCCCTCCTATAAAGGCTGGATGAGGCAACCCAGCATGAAGGAAAGGGTCCCTGTGAAACCTAGGCCTGAGTTTCGGTTTATTGTCAGGCACACCCGGACCTAGGAAAAGTCATAAACTGACACCACCCAGGGAGGGCCAGCATCTAAGGATAAGTACCTGTCATTCCAAACATTCCAACTCTTAGATAAGAATGCCAGATACCTGAGCCCAGCACATACCTATTCCCCTTTTGCTAAGACATCCCTAGACAAATGTCAGCCAATCAGGGTCATAAGCCCTGGAAATCCCCTCACCCCCAACCTCTACTCTGATAAAAAAGAAAAAAAAAAAAAAACACCCTACCCCACCTAGGCTCAGCGATCTCTGCTCTCACCACTGCATCAGACAGACAGAGAGTCTAAGCTCGAGCTTGAAATAAAGGCTCTTTGCTTTTACATACAGGATTTGATCTTCATGGTGGTATTTGGGGGGTCTTAGTGATCTGGGCATAACATTCCCAAAAGCAGGCAAGAGTCAGAGACAGCCCCTGCTCCCACTATTAGAAGTCTCACGAGAAGACCAAGCTACACAACTGTAACATATATGCAGAGGGCTTAGGTCAATCTCAAGCAGGCTCTCTGGTTGTTTGTTTAGTCACCCCCTGAGCCCGGGTATGGTGGTTTGAAAGAAATTGGCCCCCAAAGGGAGTGGCACTATTAGTAGGTGTGACCTTGTTGGAGTAGGTGTGGTCTTGTTGGAGAAAGTGTACCATTGTGGAGGCAGGCTTTGAGGTCTCATAGGAGCTCAAGTCATGCCCAGTGAGACAGACCACTTCCTGTTTCCTTCAAGTCAAGATGTAGGACTCTCAGCTACTTCTCCAGCACCATGTTTGCCTGTATACCACCATGTCACACCATGATGACAATGGACTAAACCTCTGAAAATGTAAGCCACCCCAGTTAAATGTTTTTTTCTTTATAAGAGTTGCTGTGATCATGGTGTCTCTTCAGAGCAATAAAAACCCTAAGACACCAGGTTAACTGATTCTTTGGGATTTCTTCAGATGCCGTTCACCCCTCTGGGTCCTACAATCCTTTCCCTCCCTTTTCCCCAGGATTCTCCAAGCTCTGCCTAATGTTTGGCTGTGGGTCTGCATCTGTTTCCTTCAGTTGCTGGATAAAATTGGGCTAGGCATCAGTCTATGTGTATAGCAGAATATCATTAGAAATTATTTCATTGACTTTTTTTCAGTTGAGTTTGGTTTAATCCTAGGTCTCTGGGCTACCTAGCCTCTTGGTCCTGGCCCCTCAGACAGTGTCATGGGTGGGCTCTCCCTCAGGGTATGGGTCTCAAGCTGGATCAGTCATTGGTTGGCCACTCCCACAATTCCTACACCACCTTTATCCCAGCACACCTTGTAAGCAGGACAAATGTAGGTCAAAGGTTATATGACTGGGTTGCTGTCCCAACCCCTCCACTGGAAGTCTTGCCTGGTTACAGGAGATGGCCAGTTCAGGACCCGTATCCCCCATTACTAGGAGTCTTCGTGGGGGTCACTTTGTAGATTCCTGGGAATTTTCATTGTACTAGGTTTCTAGCTTGTCCCCTAGAAGCCCCCCAAATCTAGTTGTCTCTCCCAATACCCTCTCCCTCCATTCCCCCACCACCTGATTCCCCTGTTTCCATCTCCCACATCCATCTACCCACAATGTCTGTTCTATTTCCCCCTCCTAGGAAGATCCATGTGTCCCCCACAACCCTTGAACCCTCCTTGTTACTTAGCTATTCTGGGTCTGTGGATTGTAACAATG